>NC_080797.1:19126602-19384102 GCF_028018385.1 Neofelis nebulosa | reverse complement strand
GAGAGTGCGAGCACACACATGATCGGGGGAGGGGTAGAGAGACAGGGAGAGAGAGAATCCCAAGCAGGCTTCCCACTACCAGCACCAGAGCCCGACTTGGGGCTCAAACCCACGAACCCTGAGATCATGACCCAAGCTGGAACCGAGTCAGATGCTTAACCGACTGAGCCACCCAGGAGCCCCTTAAGTATTTTAAAGTAATCCCAGACATCGTAACATTTCACCACAGTAGACATTCACATATTTCAATATTCATCTCTTGATTGGTGCAGATCAGGATCCAAATAAGGTTATACACCACGTTTGGATGTTGGGTAAGCTGTCCTTACCCACTGACTGACTTGTTGAAAAGCAAAGGTCAAATGTCTCATATTTTAGGTTTATCTTTACTTCTTCATGGTGTCATTTAACTTGTTCTTCTATCCTAGATATTTCCTCTTGATGCACCTGGGTGGTTCAGTCAGTTGAGCATCTGACTCTTGATTTTGGCTTAGGTCACAATCTCACAGTTCAGTTGGTTCGGTTCGTGGGATCAAGCCTCCAGTTGGGCTCTGCACTGATGGTGCAGAGCCTGCTTGGGATTGCACCAGACATTTCTTCTCAATTGGAAGTTAGTTTCAATGCCTCAATTAAATTCAGGTTCAACGTTTGGGGGGAGAAAGAACTTTCAAATAGTGCTATGTATTTAATATAGATCAGAAGGTATAGAAGATAGCCTTGGCATCAAGAGGTGACAGCCTGATCATGGTCAAGTTCCTCAACTTTTCATGTAATGGTTTCATCCACTGATGAGCTTTGCCGGAATTAACTACTTCATTACGGATTACAGAATAGTCACTTTTCTAATATTCTTTTCCATTTATTAGCTGAAATACGTTGTAAAGAACTTTCTCTCATTGTCTATTAGTTTATCCCAAATACAATTGTTTAAAAAGGTAGGATAAATGCTTAATTTTTTCCCCTTCAGTGCCGGTTTTTTGTTGTTGTTTTTTTTAATGTTTATTTTTGAGAGAGAGAGTGCGCGAGCACGGGAGGGGCAGAGAGAGGGGGACAGAGGATCCGAAGCAGGCTCTGTGCTGACAGCAGCCAGCCTGATGTGGGGCTTGAACTCACAAACTGTGAGATCATGACCTGAGCCAAAGTCAGATGCTTGACTGAGCCACCCAGGGACCCCCAGGATACCAGTTTTTAAATAATGACTTGGAACCTTGATAACATCTTTTTTTTTTTTTTTTAAGGATGGACAGCTTGTGGTTGGATTTTGGGTTGACCCAGTGTGAAAATTTGCCTCCTAATAGGGGTGTTTACTGACTCATAATTATCCTAAGTATGTTTGATTCTGTATTTATGCTTTTTATTTTTCTTAATGTAAAATATTTTAGAGAGTGTGAGCATGCACATGAATGCGGGAGGTGGAGAGAGAGAGAGAGAGAGAGAGAGAGAGAGAGAGAGAGAGAGACAGAGAGAGACAGAGAGAGACAGAGAGAGAATCTGAAGCAGGCTCCTTGCCCTCAGCACAGAGCCAGGTGCAGGGCACGATCTCCTGGTTCATGAGATCATAGTTCATGACCTGAACCGAAATCAAGAGTTGGGACGCTTAACAGACTGAGCCACCCTGCTGCAACTGTTTTTGCTGATTTCTATCTTTAACTCTTGCTCTTTTTTCTATTGATTTGAAAGATATAATCCTATTTTACTAGTGATTTTTTTTTTTTTTTAAGATTTTAAGTTATCTCTACACCCAGTGTGGGGCTTGAACTCACAACCCAAGCTCAAGAGTTGCACAGTCCATAAACTGAGCCAGCCAGGTGCCCCCCTAGTGACTAATTTTTCTGTAAAATCAATGTCCACTCAATGCAAAAACTGCAAACCACCCAAGAGGGTATGCAATTTAGAAGTGCCCCAATACTATGCAAGTGCCTTGGAAGGAGAGCATGTTCTCAGTGGTTCACTTGTGTCTCTTCCAGTAAGTCTTACAAAGGGTCTCCCTCCAATGCTAGGGACTCCTATTACAAAACTTCCTGAGTGGGCATCGAGATTCCTTGAAGGGGAGTTCTAACCGCAGTCCAAAAGCAAACTGAACGGCTTTTTCTCAGATCCCCCGTGTTTTCACTCGTCTGAATTCTTCGATATTCAATGGGATGACTCAGCGCCAGTTGAGTGAAGGATTCACAGCAGAAAGCGTGTGGTGCTAATTTCTGTTTGGTGCATGAAAGGCCTCTGGCACAGCTACATCACAGACTGTCACAACTAGAGCAGCTCTTAAGCGGAACACACCTTGCCCCTAACCTTCTACCTTCAGCGTAGTGCCTGCCCCTACGATCAGGGGTGATGGTGCCTGGGCTCTCCTGTTTATGTCCTTTAGGACCACGTCACCTTCTAAGCACTACCAGCCATTGCTGCCATTTCTCCAGTACAGCCCATCTGCAATCTTTGGCAGCAATGTCACAAAACTGTTGGTCTGTGCAGGCTACCCTTCCTCTTCCAGGTCTTTCCTACAGGGCTTAAGCCTCATCCAGTCAGATGCCTCTGCTCAGAACAGCTGCTTACCTAGAAACTTCACATTTAATTCTCATTATAATCCTGATGTTTGTGAATGAGAAGAGGCAAGTCTTAAGATAGTGAATGAGTAGTCTAAAACCAGCAATTAAAACAGTCAAAAGAGTAAAGTGGTAGGCATACGAGGTCCTCTGACTTCAAGGGTAATAGAAAGCTTTCTACCACCTCACGTTACTTTATTTTCTTTTTTTTCTTAATTTTTTAAAATGTTTAATTTTGAGAGAGAGAGAGAAGCACACTGCAAGCGGGGGAGGGGCAGAGAAAGACAGAATCAGGAGGAGGCTTCAGGCTCTGAGCTATCAGCACAAAACCCAACATAGGGCTTGAACCCACGAACTGTGAGATCATGACCTGAACTAAAGTGGGATGCCTAACCAGCCAAGGCAGCCAGGTGCCCCTTTCTTTCTTTCTTTTTTAAAGTAATCTCTACACCCAACGTGGGGCTCAAAGTCAGGACCCTGAGATCAAGAGTCACATGCTCTGATGGCTAAGCTAGCCAGACACCTGCACCTCACCTTACTTTAAAAAAAAAAAAAAAAATTTAATGTTTATTTATTTTTGAGACAGAGAGACAGAGCATGAACGGGGGAGGGGCAGAGAGAGAGGGAGACACAGAATCCGAAGCAGGTTCCAGGCTCTGAGCTGTCAGCACAGAGCCTGATGAGGGGTTCGAACTCAGACCGTGAGATCATGAGCCACCCAGGTGCCCCTGCACCTCACCTTAAACCACCTGGGGCGCCTGGGTGGCTCAGTCAGTTAAGCGTCCGACTTCAGCTCAGGTCATGGTCTCGTGGTTCACGAGTTTGAGCCCCGCATTGGGCTGTGCTGACAGCTCAGAGCCTGGAGCCTGCTTCAGATTCTATGTCTCCCTCTCTTTCTGTTCCTCCCCTGCTCACACTCTGTCTCTCTCTCCTTCAAAAATAAAAAAATAAAATAAATTTAAACCACATGTATTTCTTGGCACTGCTCAGAAGTCCTGCTAACTAGGATCAATAGTAAGAATTTTTTTAATGAAATGACGGAATTAAAATAATTTTCTATGTTCAAGCACAAAGCTGTACTACGTTTTAACTTTGCAACAAAATTTCCTTTTATCCCACATTTATGGTGAAGAGCTGAAACAGAGGAGATCCCTGCTTGCTACTCACCCTGTTATATCTGCAATGTGGACCATCTGTCCTTGTGACTGACTTAGGGACAAGTAGAAGGGAGCACTGCTTAGGAACCAGTGGTTTGAAATCAAAGAGGAAGTTCAAGGGATCAGTAGATGTTTCTTCCTTATTGCATTCCAGTGAAATACACTGTCATCAGCCCTACTGTTATTTGTTTTTTTGTGGGGTTTTTTGTTTTTCTTTTTTTCCCTATTGTTATTTGTTAAGATTTCATCAGCTCTGGGGGCTAACTGGCTCCTACATATCCTAACCATGAGATAACTGGACCAGCACAAACTTGTAGGCTCACCTTTCCATTTTAATAAAAAGACCACTTCCAGTGAGGGCACCTCTGAGTTATAATTATCTCCGCTGCAAAGGAACAGACACACAGCACCGTATCATTATTTTTAATGTCCAGAATTTATAATACAAGGGCCAGAGCTTTCTCCCCAACTCAAGTTTATAAATTTTCAATTGGCTTGTGAGGCCAGTAGGGATACTTCTTTTTGTCTAATTTGGTTTCTGGGAAGACTTCATTCAGGTCCTCAATGGTCATCTGATCAAATGGAATTATATTCTTCATCTTCTCCAGCTGGAAAGAGGGCAATTGGGTGAAGGTAAAGAGGGCCACAGAGATACAGAAACGAATCCAAGGTAGGTTACTGCCACTGGGTGAAAGGAGTGTGGCCGTGAGAGAGAGAGAGGACCTATTACAGACAACAGCCAAAGGTCACTTACCTCTTTTTCATATTCCACAATCCTGGCCTTTGAGAGAGACAAAAACTCAGCACAACTTTTCACCTTAAAGAGAAGGGAGACATTCTGTTTTGAAACCAAGTTGTACTGTCCTGACTCTGAGGCTCCCAAGACAGAAAAGTCCCAGAGCCCACCCCTCTTGCTTTCCCGTTCTCTGCAGACTCCTGCACGTGCCGACTCCTGAGGGGAGCATGCTTTGGGAAGCAAACTACAGCTTTTCCTAAATGCGCAAAGAAGCCCATACAGGAGAGCCAGCTTATAATAGCAGGACCAGGGTTGTCAACAATTTGCTCATCTAGACAACCTACAAAATGCCAGTATTTCACAGGGGCTGCTTACTGTACAGTCGGGACAAGCCGTCTGATCACCAGCCAGACTTCTCTTTGGTGGAGCCACCGGTGTTCCCACCTTTGGCTTTCATACTTTCAAGCAAATAGGTATTTGACTACTACCTTGGATAATTTCTCTACCTGATTCTAACTCCGTAATTGTTTTTAACAGCTTAGTTGAGGTATGACTGACATACAATAAAATGCACATACTTAAAGAATGCCACTTGGTAACTTGTGACCTATGTATCCACCTACGAAACCAGCAACACAATCGAGACAAGGAACAAATTTATCAGCCCCCTCCCTCCCATTCCCAGGCAACTACTGAAGCACTATTGCCATAGATTTCTTGCATTTTCTAGAGCTCACTCTACTTCACCTAACTTCTAAGAAATACGGAGCCATCAGGAATTAGGAGAATCTTAAAATCAGAGTCTCAACTACTTACATCTTCTCTTTCTTCAGCATCCACCTGGACAGTATATTTATCCTCTGGCACAGGAACCTTCAGGGCATTAAACTACAAACACAGGGACAGTTGTTATTAATATACCCGGGAGTCCAAGAAAGGGCTCAAAACCACCGATCCTTATAGATAAAAACATTCTCCATTCCAAGAGGAAACCAGTATGCATCTAGAGTGTTGTAGTAGAAAGATTAGCCTGAAAACAGGAGCTCAAGGTTCTCAGTCCTGTCGCTAACTGGACAATCCTTTATTACAATGAGCTTCAGTTTCATCATCTGAAAAGGATGGTTGGATTTGATGACCTCAAAAATGGCCTCCTAGAACCTTGTAGTCTGAAGAAACTCTGATTTCTTTCTGGACTGACTGGCAGAAGAATGTTTGCATAATGGAGATGGAGATGGTCTCCTTAGAAGACTGCCCAGTCCTATAGCCCCAGCACGGAGCACTGCACCTGGCACAGGGTAGGCCTTTGGAAAGCATCTGTCAAATGGGTAAACGACTAAATTCCAGATACTGAGGTTTAACATGTAAACATCAGAAATGGAGATATGTAGGTGAGAAATTAAGCCACAAGACACAGTAAAAAGGAGCAGGAAAAGGAAAAAAAAGCGTAGAAAAGGCGTTAGGGAGACAGGTGAGGGGCTAAAAAATAATTCCGGAAGAGTTGGGATGGAAACATTTAACTTCACAGCCCTCTGGCTCCCTGATTAAGGCTGTATGGGGTGTTTCTTTGGATAAGAAATCTGCCAAATAAATAGACCCTGAATTCTCCACGTTTACCATATAAAACTACCACCTCAAGACCTTTGGCCACACCCATTTTTCCTGAGGTTCCTTTTGGACCTGTTTTATTTTTTACCCCAACATTAAAATTGTATTTCCTTAATATGGGACCTGTTAACAACACCCTTCTTTCCACACTGTCATCCTGCATAGGTAATTACCTGCTGTTCTGCTCCATACCCACAAGCCACATTACAAGACCAGTGCTTTAGCTGCCTGAAGTCTCACCTTCTTCTCAAAGTCATCTACCAAGCCAGCCTTCGCCACATTGGCCCTGTAGTAAGCCCAGTCGATAGCAGGTGGATTCTCAGGGAGAGTTGCCAACCTGCTCACATGGAAGAAAAAAAGTTAAGATTCTTCTATGAGCAACAGAAAATCCACACAGTACTTTCCCTGTTCCTTATTCCTATGGCCTAGAGCTATTATCACACTTTTCTCTAGGAGAGAGATTCCAGGAATGCCAAAAACTACTTTCATTTGCAAAATGTATGAATTTCTTTACACCAGAAGAGCATCAGAAATTCATATTTAATTCCAAAGCACTGTTTTGCTTCCACATTTGGAGCAAGTTAAGAGGGTCCCTCTCAGAATGGTACTGACCTGGAGGTGAGGGTCTCATTCCAGGATTTCAGGGAGTTAGCAATGGCCTTCTGGTTTCGGGGTATGATCTCCCCAAAAGCTACCCAGTCAATGGCTTTTAGAGCAAGTTTTCGCCCAGCCATCTTGAGATCCTGGAAAATAAAACAGGTCAGATCAAAACAGGACCCTTAGAGCAAATCCTCTAAAGGACACCTTAGAAATATGCAAATCTGTAAGAAATAGAGAAGCATCCTCTGAGCACTTGGTGAGTATGTTTATCAACTGAAGGAATCAGGATTACTAAACAAGGAACAAGTTTAGCTTTTCAAATTCAAGGCATGCAACCTGCCATATAACCACATTATTTCCCCTGAAACTGTCCCCCTCTATTCCCCAATTCCTACTCCTCCTTAAAAGCCCACTTCTTTAGTGTTTGCTCTTATCTTCGGAAATATTGCTAAAGTAACACTCATGCATTACATAAAAGTTAATCATTTAAATACATTTCCACTCAGAATGAATGTGTTTTATTCACTGATTCTCCAGTGCACAGAACCTGATACATACCCAAGTTTCAACAAAGCTTAAATACAGCAGACCCTATCCCGGAAAAAATGGGGATAATACTGGCCCTGCTTATCTCAGAAAGCTGTTAAAAGTACCAAGTGAGGGGCGCCTGAGTGGCTCAGTCGGTTAAGTGTCCTACTTCAGCTCAGATCACGATCTCACAGCTCATGGATTTGAGCCCTGCTTCTGGCTCTGTGCTGACAGCTCAGAACCTGGAGCCTGCTTCTGATTCTGTGTCTCTCTCGTTCTCTCTCTGCCCCTCCCCAACTTGCACTCTGTCTTCTCTTAAAAATAAATAAACATTGGGGCGCCTGGGTGGCTCAGTCGGTTGAGCGGCCGACTTCAGCTCAGGTCATGATCTCGCAGTCCGTGAGTTCGAGCCCCGCGTCGGGCTCTGTGCTGACAGCTCGGAGCCTGGAGCCTGTTTCAGGTTCTGTGTCTCCCTCTCTCTGACCCTCCCCTGTTCATGCTCTGTCTCTCTCTGTCTCAAAAATAAATAAATGTTAAAAAAAATAATAAAATAAATAAATAAACAAACATTTAAAAAAATTAAGAGGCGCCTGGGTGGCTCAGTCGATTGAGGTTCCAACTTTCGGTCAGGTCATGATCTCACCGTTTGTGGAGTTTGAGCCCCGTGTTGGGTTCTCTGCTGACAGCTCAGAGCCTGGATGGAGCCTGCTTTGGATTCTGTGTCTCATTCTCTCTCTGCCCCTCCCCCACTTGTGCTCTGTCTCTCTGTGTCTCTCAAAAATAAATGGAAAAAAAAAATTTTTTTAAGTTAAAAAAAAAAGTACCAAGTGAAATTGTGCACACCAATTTGCCCTACAGTCTCCTACAAGCTTAAGGGGCTCTCTACCCCCTCCCTACCGGATTGGCAATACCTGCACTTTCTAATTCAGGTCTGATTATCCTCTGCAGCACTAGCACATGCCCTGTGGATTCTAGCAATAACCTTAACACAGGTATTCCATATGTGTGAACGTGAGAGAAGGTAGAAAGTAGTTACAGCCATTTTTTTTTTCCTTAACTAAGAAAATGGGAAAATAGTCAAACTAAATTTAAGATCAGTGCCAGACATTAGGAGAAAGACAATGTCAAAAGTCTTTACAAACTACGGGGTGGATCACAAGGAAGGTGGAAGAAATCCTCCTCGGGATCTTAAAAAGAAACTGTTCCAACATCTGCCTCTTGGTTTCTCTTTCCCTCTCAGGATAAGTGGAGGTGATGGGCAGGTGACTCTTAAAAGACGCCAGAGAAATAAGCGCCTTGACAGAGACTTTTCCAAGCACCAGTGCAGGTAGGCTTCATAAATGATGGGATTTTTGTCTTGCTCTGAACGCTCCACACGCTCGAATGCCAGGACCCTCAAGAGGAAGAGACTGAGTGTCCCTCAACAAGTTAACACGATCTCGGGGTAACATTTCCCCAGCCCCCAGACCGAACTGCCGAAGTCGGCCTTGGTGGGGACGGACGGAACCAGATCAGGTGTGGGGAAGCACCTCGGTCAGAGGTCGACCCCAGCGACCTCGCGCGAGGGGGAGGGGAGCGGAAGGGAGCGCGGCGCAGAGCGGCGGCTGCAGTTACACCCGGACACTTTGGCAGCGGAACAACGGCAGGGCAGGCATCCTCGGCAGGGGTGCGACAAGGGTCGGCGCAAGGTCTGAAGGAGGCAAGGCACAGCAGCCCGCCAGAGTCCAGCCCAACGCCCCAAACCCCACTCACCTTCAACTACCGCGGCGGCCCACAGTCCACAGCAGCAAGGAACGGAAATGGGTCACCGGAAAGTTTCCCAGAGCCAATCCCAACGCCAAAGGGGAGGGCCTTGCTTCGCAGGTCAGCCCGTAGAAATGGAGGCTGGTTCCGGAAGTCCCGCCCGCGAGGGCGGGCGCGGCACCTCCCCCTGCACGGGCTCCCGGGAGCTGGTTGGGGGCGCTCCCGTCCCTCTCCCCCGGCCCCACCCCCGCCGATGGGCCGGCCCGGCTCTCCCTGCCGAGAGATGGGCCGGCCCGGCGGCGCGCGGGCAGCGGTGGCGGTGGCGGCCCAAGATGGCGGAGCTGCAGCTGGACCCGGCGATGGCGGGGCTGGGAGGGGGTGGCGGGAGCGGGCTGGGCGACGGGGGTGGCCCGGGCCGCGGGCCCCCCAGCCCTCGCCCCGCCGGCCCCACGCCCCGCGGGCACGGCCGCCCGCCCGCCGCCGCCGCGCCGCCACTGGAGCCGGGTCCCGGACCGCCAGAGCGGGCAGGGGGAGGCGGTGCGGCCCGCTGGGTCCGGCTGAACGTGGGCGGCACCTACTTCGTGACCACCAGACAGACCCTAGGCCGGGAGCCCAAGTCTTTCCTCTGTCGCCTCTGCTGCCAGGAGGACCCGGAGCTGGACTCGGACAAGGTGCGCCCCGCCCTCGGGCGCGCCCCCGCTCTTCGGACCCCCTCGTTCCTCCTAGCTCGTCCCCAGATTCCTGCGACACGCTCCTCACAGGCGGGCTTTTCGGGCCGGGACCCCCTTCCCATCCTTCTCCCGCCAGGCTGGCCCCGGGAGCTATTCTCCCCCATCCTCAGTCGCACCCTGGCTGTCTCTCTGACCCCGCCCTTCACTCTAAGCAACTCGATCCCCATGCTGTGCCCACCCGCAGCCACGAGAACCCGCTCCACACCCCTTCTCCGTACACATCTCATACCCGCCCCTCAGATCTGCATGAGTTTTCCCCTGGCTCCTCGTCAGCCCCTCACTGCCTGTGCCAGATGCGTCCAGAACTGGGTCAGGGTGAGCTAAGGCATCTTTCTAGCTTTCTCAGACTTCCTCTCGGACCCCTCTGCCAAGTTGGGTGAAAGCCTGGGTCTGACAGCTGCAGGAAGTGTTTCTGGTGATACCACACTTCTTTCCTGTGGTCCTGGGCCCTGAGCTCTTATCTGGTGACAGCCACTGTTTTAGGACTATTAGAGCTCAGATACATTCCTTGGAAAGAGATTACCAGTTGCCAGTGCAAACCTAAGCTGACTGGTTAAGACCATCGGAAAGTGAAGACTGAGGCCTGCTGTTGAGCAAGATGCATGGCTACGAACAAAGTTGAGAGGTGACGAGGCACTTCCAACCCGTTTCCAGTTTGACGTGTTTATTGATTAACTTTACACACTCATCTTTCAGTTGCCAGCTTAAAGGCATTGACCCTGGCTTATACCCCTGTATATCCTATGTAGCACTCAGCCAGTTACATTGAAATAGAGCTGGGGTTGGGTAAAGATTCGCTGATTTTTTTTTTTAACTCCCCAACTGCCTCTCTAATAAATCTCAGACTTATGGAAACCTGTCCCACCCGAACTTTAAAGAAATTTCAAAACCTTTGCTTATAAAGGAATTATTTTTATCTACCCTAAATCTTTCTTGTTGCAGTAGAAGCCAGTTTCTTCTTGTTCCTTTTACTGTAAAGATGAGTAGGATTAAAGCTGCTCAGAGCCAAGTCCAGGCGGTGCCAAGCTTCCTCTGGGCACAGAACTGGGGTGTGTGAGTTACAGCTGGCAATGCAGACTCCCACTGATGTTGGCCTTGAGCTCAGGAGCATTGCCAACTATACAGAGGTTTTCTTAGAATTAGGAATGTGATTTGGGGGCAGTAGAGAGAGGTCAGAATGTCCATCTCAAGCAAAGATTTACATAATTAAAATATGGCATTTTCTTCCCCTTTCTTGATAATAGATGTCTTACAGAAGAATGGTGGTAATTGTGTCCAAGTAAAGATTTTGGAAGTTCAGGGGCACCTGGGTGGCTCAGTCACTGAAGCGCCTGATTCTTGGTTTCAGCTCAGGTCATGATCTTACAATTTGTGGGTTCAAACCCCACATCAGGCTCTACACTGACAGCTGTGGAGCCTGCTTGGGATTCTCTGTCTTCCTCTCTCTCTCTGCCCTTCCTCCTCTCACTGTCTACCTCTTTGTCTCAAAATAAACAAACATTAAAAAAAACAAGACTTTGGAAGTTCAAGTAAATGCCTGCATGATGACTGTACATCTATCTGTAACTCCGTGCCTGAAATGATCTCAGAGTACAAGATACATAAAGCTAGCCTTCTTGCCAGTAGTTTGTGATAAAAAAATGTCTGGCAAGACTTGCCCCCTTGCTAATGAATGCTGACAGAGAGGCTGCAACCCTGCCCCAACTTAGTCCGACAGCTCCAAAGTGTTATCTTTGTGTTTGGTTGGCAGGACGAGACAGGAGCCTATCTGATTGACAGGGACCCCACCTACTTCGGTCCTATCCTCAACTACCTCCGCCACGGGAAACTCATCATTACAAAGGAGTTGGCTGAAGAAGGTAAGAACACTGTTTTAACTGGGCATTTTCAGACCTCAGCCCATAT
Source organism: Neofelis nebulosa (assembly GCF_028018385.1). Lineage (NCBI taxonomy): Eukaryota > Metazoa > Chordata > Mammalia > Carnivora > Felidae > Neofelis > Neofelis nebulosa. Next base: position 19,372,557 of record NC_080797.1, on the reverse strand, counting down.
CTTGAAAGCCGTTTCACAGATTGGAATTTTGTTTGAGATTTTCGTCAAGGTCACATGCAGGTGTAGTAAACATTTATGAAAGTGAACAGGGAGTCTCTAGTTACGTAGTCTTATCTGAGGAAGTCTTCTTTAAGGGATCCCCACTGGGCTCTGTCCAGCCTTCCTTAATGAGAAGAAAAATAGGTAACTCAGCTTTGCAAATCACTTCGGGAGCATTTTTCAAACCTGCAGAATCGTCAGGATCCCTTTTTACTTTCACTTATGTGCTGGCTGGCAGTGAAATGTCCATACCCTGAAGCATCACATTTCTGACATTAATTATTTATATTTTCACTTTTAGTTTGAACTTGCAGCTGTAAAAAGTAATAAAGGCTTGGCCTCATTTCTTGTAAGACTGGTCTCATGCTTCCTTGTAAATTTTTGCAGCTGACCTAATTCATTCTCCAGTCCATTGTCAGCTGTATCATCTTTTTGGTTGGTACGACATTTGGACTCTAAGTGGGTCTAGATATCTTTCTAAAAGACTTGGCGTGGCCTTGCCAAAGGCATTCCGTTGAAGATTGGGGCCTCTCCCTAAATCCAGGGCACCCTGACCTGGAGGCTTTAGCTCTGAGTGAGAAAGCTGTAATGGCTGTGCTAGTTAATGAAATGGCTGCGAAGCACATCTGTTTCAACCAGTCAGAAGAGGACTTGTGCATGTGCTGTCTCTTTTTTCAACATTTCAGATGCATTCAAAAATCATGGGAATCGTACAGTAAACTTCATGCACCCACCGTCTAGCTTCAGCAGTTACCACCTCATGGATAATCCTGTTTCTGGAAAAGAGGAATCTTAAGCATCTTTTCTGAAGGCCTTTAAAAATTTTTTTTTGAAATATTTTCAAATTCAGAGAAAAAGACGAGAATAACAGAACTCGCAGCTTCACCACCATTTTTTGAGATCTGTGTTACCCTTTGTTCTCTCTCTGTCCCCCCCCACACCACGCTTCTCCCTCCCCCCACCATAGTTTTTATTTCTGAACTATTTGAGACTAGATTACAGATGAGTCCCTTAATACTTCAGTGTATTTCCCAAGAACAAGGTTATTCCCTTATGTAAGCACAGTATGGTTATCAAGATCAGGGAATTTAATATTGATAAATACTTCTATCTACAGCTTATATTCCAATTTTATCAGTTCCAGCAATGTCCTTTATAGCAAGTTTGGTTTTTTTTTTTCTTCTGATACTGAATCACACATCCCCTTTGTTGTCCTGTCCAAGGCCTTTGATTTTATTTGGCAAAGCATTCTCTCAGTGATTGCTTTTTATCTTGTTCAAATAATAAGCACCCTATTAAACTTTGGTCCACATAAATTTATATACACACACCCACCCCCGGTAATTTTTAGGACCGACTAGGTAAGCTTTGCAAGCTCAGGAATTCTCCAATGTGACAAGTTCCAGAAACTAAGTGACATATGGGAAAGGTGCCCTGCAGCTAATGGGCAGGTGCAGAGAGTCAGAGAAGGTGCCAAGTGGGAAGCCACAGCGGTGAAACAGAGTGAACAGAGCAGACCCAGAATTTGACTCAATTTAGGGAGAAGGGAGGGGGGTACACCCTAAATAGCAAAGAAATGTTTCCCAGGCTGAAGGAGAGAGACTAGACTTCAATTTGAAAAGTGCGGTTCAGGGGCACCTGGGTGGCTCAGTCAGGTGAGCGTCAGACTCTTGATTTTCTTGATTTTGGTTCAGGTCATGATCTCAAGACTGTGAGATTAAGCCCTGTGTCGGGCTCTGAGCTGAGTGTGGAGCCTGCTTCAGATTCTCTCTCACTCTCCCTCTGCCCCTCTCCCCCATTTGCACTCTCTCTCTCTCTCTCTCAAATTAAAAAAAAGGGGGCGCCTGGGTGGCTCAGTCAGTTGAGTGTCCTACTCTTGACCTTGGATCCAGTCATGATCTCACGGTTCAAGCCCCGCATAAGGCTCTTCACTGACAGTGCAGAGCCTGCTGGGATTCTTTCTCTCCTTTCTCTGCCCCTCCCTTGCTCACTTGCCCTTTCTCTCTCAAATAAATAAACTTAAAAAAATTCTAAAAACAAGTTTCAAGGGGCGCCTGGGTGGCTCAGTCGGTTAGACATCTTTTTTTTTTTTTAATGTTTATTTATTTTTGAGAGAGAGAGCTCATGCGTGGGTAAGGGGCAGAGAGAGAAGGAGACACAGAATCTGAAGCAGGCTCCAGGCTCTGACCTGTGAGCACAGGAACCCAATGCAGGGCTCAAACTCATGAACCGTGAGATCATGACCTGAGCTGAAGTCAGACACTCTTTCCACTGAGCCACCCCGGACACCCCTGACTTTGATTTTGGCTTAGGTCATGATCTCTTGTGTGTGAGTTCTGGCCCCCCTGTATCTGCCTCCACTGGTAGTGCAGAGCCTGCCTGGAATTTTCTCTCCTCCTTCTCTCTCTGCCCCTTGCACGTGCTTGCTCTCTCACAATAAATAAACTTTAAAAAAATGCTCGGGGCACCTGGGTGGCTCAGTTGGTTGAGCGTCCGACTTCGGCTCAGGTCATGATCTCACAGCTCGTCAGTTCAAGCCCCGCATCGGGCTCTGTGCTGACAGCTCAGAGCCTGCTTCGGATTCTGTGTCTCCTTCTCTCTCTGCCCCTAACCCACTCGCATTCTGTCTCTCTTTCAAAAATAAATAGACATTAAAAAAAAAAAAAAATGCTCTCCCTCTCCTCCTGTCCCTCCCTTGCACATGCTCTGTCTCATGGTCTTGCTCGCTCTCTCTCTCTCTCTCTCTCTCTCTCTCTCTCAAAAAAAATGCAGTTCTTAGCAAGCATGTAAACTTTAGCCTCTTCTCACTATTTTCCAGGGAGTGTAACACATCTTTAACTACATACGGTTTGGTCCTTGTCCTAGGTGTTCTGGAAGAAGCGGAGTTTTACAACATTGCATCTCTTGTGCGGCTGGTTAAGGAACGGATACGGGACAATGAGAACAGAACTTCTCAGGTAATCGGTTTTGAACTCTTTTTTTTTGTTTTGGTTTGGTTTTTATTTTTTGTTTTGGTTTAAGATTTTATTTTTAAGTAATCTTTACACCCAACGTGGGTCTTGAACTCACAACCTTGAGATCAGGAGTCACACGCTGAAGCAGCCAGGCACCCCACGGTTTTGAACTCTTAAAGGGAAAAGGTCTTAGTGGCTCTCTTTGTCCCTGCGTCTGGGTGGGATTTGAAAAGGATGCTGTGCTGCTTGGCAAGAGCTGCCTCTCCCCTTGAAGCTGGAGGTCTGTGTGGAACATGGGCCATCCACCAGGCAGACAGAGCATACGCCACCAGACTTATTCAGAACAAGAAAACAGAAGAAGAAATAGCAAAGCAAAACAGCCCCCTTATCCCTTTAGAAGAATGGGGAGGTTGTGGCTGCTTATCATGGGACAGCAGGAGGGACCCGCAGCACTTTAGGCCCAGAACCTGTTCTTGCAGAGTATCTGTCTCCCTCCACATAAAGACCCAGCGAGCTCTTACTTCCACCGGTTGGCCACTCTTTAATTCTTTATTAGGACCAGCCTTTTAAAGTGTGACCATGTCGCATTCAGCCCCTGATAGCCACGTGAAAGCAGTCTCATGGCCTGGACTTTAGGAGCTGCTTGTGAATCATGCTTCTGAGGAAATAGGCTTCTCTGTTTATTATGAAGTCTGGGTTTTTATATGAACTTGGTAGATACAGTAACAGGAAGAAACACACAATTTGCCACCTAGTTTTGAGGGGGTACAGGTAGCTTATTTCACATCACATCACCCGTCACATGTCTTAAGTGGCCACAGCGGCATCTTTTAGGCCCTTGAGATTCTCTGCTTCCTAGGGAGGGTCTGTGCCCTCCAGAAGCTTGAAGTCTAGCAGGGAAACCAGACGCTCCCTTTCCTGTATTTAGGTTCTATTTTAAGAAAGTACAACTGCAGGAACAGAGGGCATGGTTGGACTCTGCTGTGACCATCTGTCTTGTAGCAGGACTTGCCTCTTATCCCATCAGATACTGGTGGTAGATGCTTTCCTGAGATCCATTCTATTGCAGTGTAGAATTTTCCTGTGATTAAGCAGAAGGTAATATGTTTCTTTTCAAAACTCAAAAAAATAAAAAATATTCCTTGCTCTTTCTCTGTTAGAGTTTACATATCCAAGTTTTCTGGCTCTGAATGGAATGATCTGGTTGAATAACTGACACCTATTTTTTTTTTCAAAAATGATTTCTCTCATTCGCTTAATCTGTAGTCATTTGCAAAGGTGAGAAGAGCTTCCTTAGTTTTCTTCCCGCTGGCTGATGGCTGAAAGCCTTCTTTTTATTATTATTATTATTACTTTTCTTAGTGTTTCTTTATTGTTGAGAGAGAGAGCACAAGCAGGGGAGAGGCAGAGAGAGAGAGGGGGATAGAGGATCTGAAGCGGGCTCCTGACGGCAGAGAGCCCATGCGGGGCTCGAACCTGCGAACCACGAGATCATGACCTGAGCAGAAGTCAGACGCTTAACCGACTGAGCCACCCGGCACCCCTGTAAGACTTCTAATGTTCAAAAATGAATTCATAGTTGGTTTGCCATTTTATCGTATAAAATAGGATCCGGTGGTGCCAGTCTTTTTGCCATCTCGTGTTAAACTTACATGGCATCTTTTACTATCGTGGATATTTAATAGCTGGGCATTCTGAAAATCTAGCTTTATCCTTAATTTTCCACATTCCAAAAAAGCTTTTGATTGCCTAGTGTAAATTCATGATGCCATGAATTATGTAACTTGAAGCCATTCAACCCTGAACGTTCGCAGCTCTGCTATTAGCTGATTCCTTGAGAGCATTGTAAGTTTTCCATTTGATGACAGCGATGAAGTTAATTAGTCTTCTAGGTTCTGAAGGCTTGTGGATATAGACCCAGTTGGAAGCTTTTTTGTTCTAGGGATGTAAAGGCCTTTTGGATGTTAATTGATCTTTCCATCTGTCCTTTTTATTGAGTGAAACTCTGAGCAGTGGATTCGACGTTGTTCAAAGACACGCTCTTTTGCATGTGTCACACATGGCTCTGAGGCCAGATTGGCCATGTGTGTATTTTTGTAGCTGTCCCTTCAAACACATTCTCTCCTTCAACTTGTCTTTTTTTTTTTTTTTTTTTTAAGATTTTATCTTTAAGTAATCTCGGTACCCAATGTGGGGCTCAAACTCACGACCCAAAGATCAAGAGCTGCACGCTCCTCCCAACAGAGCCAGCCAGGCGCCCCAACTTGTCTGTGTTTTAAGGAGACACACATGGGGCGCCTGGATGGCTCAGTCGGTTAAGCATCCAACTTTGGCTCAGGTCATGATCTCGCAGTCTGCGAGTTCTAGCCCCGCGTCAGGCTCTGTGCTGACGGCTCAGAGCCTGGAGCCTGTTTCAGATTCTGTGTCTCCCTCTCTTTCTGACCCTCCCCCGTTCATGCTGTCTCTCCCTGTCTCAAAAATAAATAAATGTTAAAAAAAATTTTTTTTTTAATTAAAAAAAAAAAAAAGGAGACACACATGGCAGACATTTAAGCAAAGCCCAAGATGTGGGTTTCCCACCCCGCCTTCTTTTGGCGACCCCTCATATCTCTTAGCGGCTGCCACCAGTTCTACTAACTTTGCTGTCTTTGGTATTTTATGTTAGGTGATTAATCTTAGTGCATTTGAGAATACTCGTGGTTTTCTTTGGAAGACAAAAATTAAAAAGAGCTAACACATGCATCTTAAATGCTGGGACTTTGACAGTTGTGGCTGATATCATAGATCTTTCGCGATGCACTGAGTTTTGTAACATGAAACACTTGGTTGTTTCCAAAATGTGTGGTTAGAGCCAGTTGAAGTCTTTCCGAGATTTGCCCTATATTTTAGGTGGAGGGAATGTTTTTCTTAGTACCTCGTGTAACAAAGTTGCATTCGGTTCAGAAGGGGAGAGTGTGGAAGAAAGCGCGGTGTGGTTGGCAGATCAGCCCAAGGCCTGGCACTGCCCCCGACCCAATAGCACCGCCTCACTCAGGCGAGACAGCGCGCTGACATCAGTGTCCCACTGAAGACGGGAGGAGAGGGAAAGCCACTCTGGGCTCCTAGTGCTCCGTGATCCACAGCTGCTTTCGTTGAGCCAGTATTTCCCCAGTAGTGAGTTCTTCCAAAACTGATTTTCCAGATAACTGAAGCCCAGTCATCCTTTTGCAAAAGTACTAAAGCCAAGTTTTCATTATTCTTCAGGAAACGGTCCACATTTTCTTAAAGTCGCGTGACTCTAACCAGTCCCTCTCTCCCTGATGGAGCTTCGTTGTTCTGAGCTTCAGTTGCTGTTTGTGCTCTAACAAATGCCTCCTGGCCTCCAGGACGGGCAGTGGATGTCCAGCTATTTATTGGGCCCAACACTGAGTGGTCCAAGACTGCTAAACACAAGTCTCCCTGTGGGCCTCTAATTGTCCTCTGACGAACAGGGACTTTCATCTGGTGAGCATGCCTCCTTGCAGCAGCCCTGGCTGTCACCTGACTCTGGCCGAGTCGTAAGTGTGAAGGGTCCTCAGGTGGCTAGAGTATAGGGGCCTTAGTGCTGCAATTTTAGGGCATCCCGCCTTTCGCTTCTGTTCTAGAAAGTTGAGTCAGCTAGCAAATGACTTCTGTCTGAATCTCTGACACCAGCTGGGGTGTCCCAACAGTTTAATCCTATCCTGATACTAATAAGTAGTAACTATTTCCACAGGTTTCAGGGCTCAGTCCCACGAGACTGACCTTCCTTCAGACACCAGTGCCAAATCCCAGTTCCCAGGCTACCTGTACTTCTGTCCAATTCGGCTACAAATTCAAGGGTTCCCATGACATCCCCTTTGGGTTCAGTAATTTCCTAGAACAACTCCTAAAACTCAGGAAAATGCTAAACTTACTATTACAGTTGATCTCCAGCAGACTAAGGAACACCAAGCGAAGAGAGACATGGGGTGGGGTCCTGAGCACAGGAGCCTCTGTGCATGCAGTTGGGATGTGCCACTTGCCCAGGACATCGATGTGTTTGCCAACTCGGAAACTCCCTGAACCCCCCTGTTCAGGGGTTTTTAAGGATGTTTCATTATGTAGGCATGACTGATTCAATTAAACCATTGGCCACTGGTGATTGAATTCAGTCTCCACTGAGGTCAGCGGGTAGGACTGAAAGTTCTAACTCTCTAATGGTGCTTGGTCTTTCTGGAGACCAGTCATTAGCACAAAAAAGACCCTTTTATCACTCAGGAAATTCCAAGGGTTTTAGGAGCTCTGTGCTAGGAACCAGGAGCAAAGACCAAATATTTATTTTTTGTTACACACTTTTGTAACAGGAATGTTACCATTTAACACTGAAACACTCCCAGGTACCATCAGTGGAGGGTGAAAATAGTTTGAACATTGGTATATTGTGGGGTTCCTTTTTAATATGTTATTCCCTTAATAAGCTATTGCTCTGGATAAACCAAATTATGGTCTACATTTTCAGCATGTATGTCATGATATGAACAACTTAAAAAGAAAATGTGGCTCTCTTGTCCAAAGCAATTTTCCTCTGTTTTCTACTCTGGGAAATAGATGAAATCTAATCACATAATTCATTTCTCTGAACTTCAGAATTATTTTACCCACTGATTCATATCCTTGGGCCTTTTTCTTTTCTTTCTTTCCTTGGATAAGTTTTTACTGAAGGATGACATTGCTCATGAACTCATAGTCATGAGGTTGAGCCCCACGTCAGGCTCCACGCCGCGCATGGGGGCCTTCTTGGGATTCTCTCTCCCCCCTCTCGGCCCCTCCCCTGCTTGCATGCATGTGCGCTTGCTCTCTCTCTGTCACAATAAGTAAGTAAACATTCTTATAAAAGAAAACCTTAAGAAGAGAAAGATGACATTGCCACTTGTAAGAGGGGACGGTGTGTGGCTGTCCAGAAAAAACGTCCAAGCAAATTCCTTTTCAGTGTTCATTCTTTGGACGAGCCTCCCTAGCGCAGCTGCAAACTGTCATGTCCTTGAAATTGTTCTTCTAAGTCCGTTGGTTGTTGCAGGGCCCCGTGAAGCACGTGTACAGAGTCCTGCAGTGCCAGGAAGAGGAGCTTACACAGATGGTCTCCACTATGTCTGATGGTTGGAAATTCGAACAGGTATGTTTCCTAAGTGGCAGCCACCGCAGCATCTCAGCCCAGGAGCCCACGTCCCTCAAACAGCTGCCGTCTGTAACCAGCTAACCCCAGGGGTTCGTAGGGCCACGTGTGAACCTGTTCAGAAACGTGGGAATTATTCTGTCAGCTGTATAGGATGAGTTGGGAAGAATTCAGAATAGTATCATGTCTCCTGACTTCATATCCAAGTTTTAATTTGTGCCCAGAGGGAGTCAGCCAGCCTGTTTAGGCTTGAAAGTGTCTCTCTGAGGTTTTTTTCTCCCTCAGAGGGATTTCTTTCAAAAGCACTCAGTTGAAACATTCTAGAATAAGTACATAAAGAAGGCTAGGATTCAGCAACTACCCTACCTTCCCTTCCCAGGATAAGAACTCTGTCATTCTGAACATATATAATCCACTGCAGAAAGCAAGAGCAGGTATGAGAGGAGCCAGATGTGATGAGAAGTGGGGCTTGGCCATTTCCCATCAGGCTGTGGATTTCTGTTCCTTTAGCTTTGCGTGGTGGCAGAATTACCAAAACAAAACCAGACAGGCAGAATTGTACTGTTTTCTTCCATTAGATGGCAGGATTGTTCAGTTCATCTATTGTGTGCGCCACAGGGAGCCTGGCGTGAATAGAATGGATATACATAGAAGGGATATGTATTGTGTGGATCGTGCCTATTTTTAATGTAGAGTTTAAGCGTCAGTTGAACTGTCACCATAAACTTACCTTCTCAAATAACTTCTGTTCGTCGTGTTAACGGTATTGGGTTATGGATCAAATACACAGGTGTCTTGGTCGTCGGAGCCAACACTGGATAATTCCTCACCCCTCCACTGCAGAATCAATTCTGCCTGTGTGTGTTGGCCTAGTTCTTTTCTTTTCCCTTTTTTTTTTTTTAAAGTAGTTCCACACCCAATGTGAGGCTTAAACTCACGACCCTGAGACCCTGAGATCAAGAGTTCCGTGCTCTCCCAACGGAGCCACCCAGGCGCCCCTTCCTTTATAGGTCAGCCTAGTTCTTATTCATGTGGGGGCTGCAACATGTTGCCATACTTCCACTCCACGAGTAGTTTCCCTGAGAAAAGTCTTTTTTTTTCCTCAAATATTTCCTTTTTAAATAATCTCTACACCCAACATGAGTTCCAGCTCATAACCCTAAGATCGGGAGTCACATGCTCTACCAACTGAGCCAGCCAGGCGCCCTTCCCTAAGTCTTAAGCAAAGAATGTTCCCAAATTAAAAAAAAGACAATTTTTTTTTTTTTTTTTAAGTATTCTTGATGAAACCAGTGAATAATTTTTTATTTTCTTTTTCTCATCTTGTTAACATTCAGGGGGCAGGTGAAGCATGAAACATGAAGTCATGTTCCCACTGACTCTATTATATGGATGAGGAAGTTCAGGCACAGGAAGGCAGAGGGACCCAAAGCCCATTCATAGAGCAAGTCAGTCCTGTTCTTCTGACTTGAGGCCCTACATGATTGCCCGCATGACCTTACCCTTGGGTTCCGCTTTTCTCGGTTCATGTGCATTTCCTGTTTAAAATTAAATCCTGAATTCAATTTGCTGAAAAGGTTAAAAGTCCCAGCAGCATATGGCTTATGGTAACTCTTCAGTGATTCACTCGGTGCTTTCCAGAGCCTTTTGAGTGCCAGTCTCCTGTCTGGGACTTCTGCTTAAAGATGAGCCAGCCCTGTGTAGGTGTTTGGCTAAAGCGAGTGTCCATTTTCATTCACAGAAACATTCTCTTTCACCTCAGTGTTTGCTGGAAGGAATATGATCATGTTCATCCTAGCTGCTGCCTTTGGGATTGTTTCAAGTGCTTGGGTGGGGAGACAGTGGCAGATCCCATCCTTTCCTTCTCTGGGGAAGCCTTGTTGAGGACGCCCAAGTGAATAACAGATCCAGGTATACCCTGGGCCGTGATAGTCCCAGACAGTTCATCATCCTGTGAGAAGCAAAACCACAAAGTTCGGACAGGGGGCGGGTTGGGTCTGTGTGGCACTTTAGCACTTTAAGAGGACTGTTCACCATGCTCTGGTTTTGTCAGCTAATCAGCATTGGATCTTCCTATAACTACGGAAATGAGGATCAGGCAGAATTCCTCTGTGTTGTCTCCAGAGAACTCAATAATTCTACCAATGGCATTGTCATAGAGCCAAGTGAAAAGGCAAAGGTAAGAAATCGCGTCACCAGAATTTTGTCTCTGACTCGTTTGTTCCCAGCCCCTCAGTGGACTTGGCCTGGACTGTTTGTTGCTCCTGACTTCTTCTCTTTCCTTCCAAAGCTAGCTTTGCATTTTTCCTTCATTTTGGTCATTGACTGTTGTCATTTAAATCAGGATTTATGGAGCAGTGACCAAGCGTTCTTAGTTAGGAAGTAGGTACTGAAATAGAGTAGACTTTATGTACCCACCTGTCAAATAAGTGAAAAATCTTTTTTTTTTTTTTTAATTTTTTTTTTTTTTTTTTTAACGTTTATTTATTTTTGAGACACAGAGAGACAGAGCATGAACAGGGGAGGAGCAGAGAGAGAGGGAGACACAGAATCTGAAACAGGCTCCAGGCTCTGAGCTGTCAGCACAGAGCCCGACGCGGGGCTTGAACTCACGGACCGTGAGATCATGACCTGAGCCGAAGTCGGACGCTTAACCGACCGAGCCACCCAGGCGCCCCAAATAAGTGAAAAATCTAATTGCAAAGTGAGAATTGTGAAACTCAAAATTGGAAAATATTTTGTGTTTATTCTTTGAAACCATTCTCTCTCTTTTTTGTCCTGTCTCAAGAGAAAAGGTATTTGGTTACCTTTGTGACCTTAAGTTACTGGAAAATTGTACACTGTTATCCTCTTTTTCCTGTACTGTGCCCACCCCCCCCCCCCCCCAACTCTCTCTGTCTCTCATAAACACTTCTAAGTCGGCAGTTTCCTTTAACGTGGGAGAAGGGGTCTGACAGCACGGATAATGTGGGTGCAGTGGTGTTCGGCAAGAGGCTTTTACAACTGAAGTGCTTCAGGGGAGGTTAGGGCTCAGCCCTGCCTTGCTTCCTACGGTGACAGGACTGTTGTGCTGCCCAGTGGGGTCCAGTGGAAAGTGGCCGCGGGTCCCTTTTCCCTCAGCAGTCTGCTCAGCAGCCTCGGCCCAAGCCTCAGCCCTCTCCCCCATCTTCCATTTGCAGATTCTTCAGGAGAGAGGATCTCGGATGTAAATTCCAGATTCTTAACCATCAAGAGAACAAGCCGGCAGAGCACCTTGTGAAGTTAAATCTTGCTCCTGTACAGTAACCGAGCTCCTGCAAGGCACGGCTGAGCCTGGCCCCCCAATGGAGAAGTGTTCTGGTCAAAACCAAAGGAACCCCTGCCTGCCCCCCCACAGGAACCTGAAGACAGACGCACTTCCGGCTGCAGAATACCTTTTCAGAAACCTGCTTTTGTCTTCTTAGCCAGTGTTAGATCAAATCCTTACCACAGCAGCTGGGCTGGGCTCCCAGTGGGGGCCTTTACGGGGGATGCGGGGGAGGGCAAGAGGAAGGCCTAGCTCCTCGTGCAGGCCTGTGCTTCAGGGACGCTGGAGCAAACGGCAGAGGATCGTCCCTGGGCCGTGCCGTGTTTTTGCCTGGGTGCCACGTTGGACGTTGGCAGCCGCTTTGTAACACTATCTTCCCCCTCTTCCCCGCACCCCACACAAATGCAGCAGGTGCCAAGGATTCTAGCTTCAGTTCGTCGAATTGAGGTCTCGGGTAAAGGATAGATCCGCAGAATACCCCATATTCCTGTGGACGAAACCTCTTCGGGAAAGGGGAGGACGGGGTCTCCGTGGTTGTGGGTGGAGGTCTGGGATCGCCGCTCTGGGTTCGGGGCACTCAGCTGCTACTGTGTTCGTCCTTGCCTCATCTGTCTCCGGCAGCCCGGACCCTCCAGTAGCTTGCTTGCTCCTCAGGTGGAGGTTAGAGGCAGGCGGCATCCCACGCCGTGTCACACACAGAGGGGCACTTAGGGAGGCCATACCCTCCATTGACCCATCTTCCTTCCCTGGCTTTCTGAACCGGACCGAAGATAAAGGGACTTTGGATCCTCTGATGGCTTGGGTGGGGACGGCTATTTCTTTGAAAGTTGCCAAATGTGTTCTATTGTAGTATCCAAAAGTGTCGTTATTTCTGTGACTGTCTCTTGGAAATGCCTTGACTGAACGTTCGATCTTTGTCCGAGTCTCCTGGTTTCTAACCTTGGCAAACCTGCCCCGCAGCCGTGTCCGTGACGCCGCGCCAGCCCCTGCGAGGCATATGTGTTTGCCGGGCAGTCCGAGGACTCCCCGCGTCTCTGAGCCCGACCCTTTACCATCACTTCTATCTGCAGAGTGCCGTGTCCTCGGGAATCAAGTGCTTGTTTGGCCAGGGAGGGGAGTGAAGCCCTCCTTCGGGCTGGGACCACAGGGCTTGTATCTGGACCTTCTGTCTGCGCTTTTGAGTCTTAGTGAACAGTCACTGAACGCAAAGGGCTGGAGAATCCTTGTTCTTCCCTCGATGACTTTTCCCAGTGTGGCGAATGGCCCAGAGGAGGGCAAGGCGCCTCTGCAGCAGCCACTCACGTTGGTCACTCCTGGTTCCCTTCACGGCGAGGTTCCCTCTGCTCCACAGCTCAGTGCTTACCAGGGGGGTCTGGGGCCATGGTTTTTGGAAATGACTCACAGACGGTGCCAAATGTCTTAGGAACTCATGACCTGCCTGCGTGCAGATGGCATAGCTCTTCTCCGGATCTCACTTTGACCTCATCTCTCTGTGTGTAGAGCAGGATAGAAATGTGTGTACAGGGGTGTCTGCTGCTCCGTGTGTGTCTACACACCATCGTGAGCGTGCATGTTGACATTGGCCCCTTGGACTCTGGCCTGTGCCCACGATTTCTACAGCTATAAACGTTAGAGGAACTTCTACCTGCAGCAAAAGCAGTCACCTTTCCGAGACGTCGCAGGCATCCTCCTGTCATCTTTCGGAAAGCACGAGATTGGGCGTGGAGGAAAAGCTGCTCAGACCTGAGTAGGACAGAGGACTTTGGAAGACTCGCTCTTTGGCCAGAAAAGTAACATTTGACTCTAAGGAGGGAAAGCAGCTTCATTTGGGACCTTGAGCCCAATCAGATCTGCTTTCCCTGGGGCATGCCTGGGCATCAGCCTGTGCTCCTCGTGTTCTTCGTGCTCCAGTGCTCCTAGTGCTCCCGAGCCTGCACGAAGGGGTAAGGCGAGGCAGGCCAGAGGGCAGAGGTGGCAAGCCCCTCAGGAACGCATAGTCTTTTCTCTTTTCAGAGCCCCATAGTGGATCCTGTAGAAAAACTGCTGAGCCCCTCACTCGATGCTCTTGAGAAATTAACACAAGTGACATTTCTGCTCCCCTAGAGGGCTGGCTTTCATGAGGTCCCCCTCCTTCTGACAGCCCAATGACAATTGTTCCAGTGCTCCTGAGTCTGAGGGGGATTCAGTTCTTAAGGTTTCTGGAAAAGTATTCGCCCCAGCCCTTTAGGAACCAAGTCAGTATTTTTTTTTTTTTTTACTGAAAGCCTTCTGGGAGAGCCCAGCTGATTACTTCGGAGGGAGGCCTGGCCGTCCGTCGGTTTGGGGGTGTCACGTGGCCAGGGACCCACACTCTCTCCAGCAGCCCAGTGCTGCCAGGTGGGGAGTGTCTTCCGTCTTCGTGTTGTGCCCAGGCCCGAGGCCGCGGGCGACTCAGGCCCAGCTCACAAAGCAGCCTGGCCTCTCCTAGGAGATGCCACACTAGCACGCTTCTGTCTTTCCTTCAGAACCTGCTTCCTCCTTGGCAATGAGGCGCAGCCCAACCTCCTCTAGAGCGACTTCGTTTCTGCAGTCTTAACTGATCTCAGGGGTGTCAGCGAGGTGTAGGGGAGGAAGGGACAGAGATGCTGGGGGGTGGCCAAGAGCTCAACCACATCCTCCGACATGGCCTTTGGCGCAGAGGTTAGGGACCATGCCTGTCACTTGTGGGTATTGTTTGTTACTGTTTGTGTATTTGAATAAAGTCTGAAATGCTGTGACCTTTTTTTGTCAATAAAGACAAGAAACAAACAGCCGAATCTCTTTGGTTTCCTGTCACTACTGATGATTCTCAAACTCTTCTCAGGAGAGGAGTTTCACTGCACCTTTCCTACCTGGGCTTCTTAGAAAGTCCTAGTTTCTCCCGCTGCTGAAACTGCCTGAGGGCGTGTTGGGCCTTCCTCCTCACGACCAGGAGAGTGGTGAGGAACAGAAGGTGAGACAGATGGTCTACCCACCAGGAAGCTGGGAAGAGGAGGGGAAGAGTAGAATACCATTTTTAAGGGGGAAAAAAGTCTTCCTGGAAGAGAGTAACTGACTAGGTGTCCATTTTTCTCTGCATGGTAGAGAATGAGGAATAAAAGTGAGGTGAGTCGCCAGCAAGCCAAGTGTTGGTCACTTCAGGCACCAGGCAAGGTGTGGGACCCTCAAAAGGTGTTCGTCCCCCCGCCCCACCCCACCCCCCCGCCATAGGGTGCTTACAGCTGGGGAGCGGTGTATACACACAGCGAACGAGGTGTGTGTTTGTACCAGCCAGGGCCCAATGGGGGACAGACCACAGCAGTTAACAAGTGGTAAGAAGAGGAAAGGGCCCCCAGGCCCACTGAGGTGTCACAGATGGAGTGACTGCAGGAGGTAGTTATTGTTCTAGGGCAGGGGAGCCAAAGGAAGAGGTTGGGATTATTACAAAGTAACAGGCTTGGAGGAGGGGCCGAGGGGCCGCATAGAGGAGATGCTGCGGTCCCAGGGGGCTCAGCGAGACTGGTCGTAGGACCACGCTACTCCTGGAACCGTTCTAGGACCACACTCCTGGAACCAGCTCTTGCTGCCAGAGCAAAGCTGAGGTGCTGTGGTTTCTCCGTTAACCGGAAGAAGCATGTCCCTTCTGCCCCGCCCCCTCCCGCCTCCCCAATCTTGCAGTCCCCTTCTCACGTTCCCCATGGGTGCACCTGTCCGGGACTAAGCTGTTAAAGATGCACAGAGCAGAGTCTGGAGGGTGGCTTGGAGCCGAGACGTAATAGCCAGCAGCTTGGGCTGCCCGGCCTCCGTATACACGCTCCCACGCGTATTTGAACTTACAATGGTAAAAACAAAACTTCATGCCTCTACGTAACAAGACGCAGCTACGCGTTACACAAAGGTGATCTTGCCCTCTGCCCAGTGTGAAACAGTGTCGACTGCCAGTGTTCCCCGGTCTGAGAGACAGTCACATCGATTTCTGGGCTAGGTTAACTACTCCTCAGGCTGACTTGGTGGGTTAGACAACACCTAGTTCATATCCGGCAGGTCAGGCCGCATGGTCGCTTGATGTCCCATGGTTAGGTAGGCTCTCAAAAGGAGAAGAGTTACCTGCAAAAGAAGGCAGGGCGATTTTCCAAAACGCTGGAGCTCTGCATGGTAATTCTCCAGTCAGGGCTTGCTGGAAGCTCCATACAGCCTCAGCCTTTGCAATAGATCATTTGAGTATTGCTGAATCTGTTCAGTCATAAAGCCCCAGTGGCAGCTAAATTTCTAGTAAGAATCACACCCCATAGATTTCCATCGGTAAAGCTTTCCCTTGGAGTGAACTATAACTCTAGTAAGCCAGGTTAATTCTTTGATGAGCTTTCTTCTTCTTCTTTTTTTTTTTTTTTTTTAAGTTTGTTTATTTTGAGAGGGAGAGCACATGAGCAGGATAGGGACAGAGTGAGAGGGGAGAGAGAATCCCAAGCAGGCTCTGCACTGCCAGCATAGAGCCCCATGTGGGACGCAAACTCTTGAACCTCGGGATCATGACCTGAGCTGAAATCAAGAGTCGGGCACTCAACCTACTGAGCCACCCACGAGGCCCAATTCCTTGATGAGTTTTCTATACAGTGCCATTAAACTGTATCTCGGTTTTGTTTTTATTTTCGTTTTTACTTTAAAATATTTTTATTAAGATCATTGTTTTCCATGAAATGTTACCATGGAAATTTAACTCAACCTAACTAATTCTAGCTCTTGCCCTTACGGGCTGTAGCTTTTGCCTTTGTGGGCTTTCTTTTGTGGCTATTACCTCCTCTGTATTTATTTTCCCCAAGTCAAACCTGACCGCTCAGAATCAAGTCTCACATATCTTAATGCGTATATTTTTAGCTGATGTCATTTTTCTGTTAATGATTCTAATAAAACAACATGGAGAGAAGATCGTGTGTGTCTTTTTTTTAACAGGAATTTATCAGAAACCTTTTTTGTTGTATATTTTATTTATTTTGAGAGAGAGAGAGAGCAAGTGGGAGAGGGGCAGAGAGAGAGGGAGAGAGAGAATCTCAAGCAGGCTCCGCACTGTCAGCACAGAGCCCAATGCAGGGCTTGAACTCACGAACCATGAGATCATGGTCTGAGCCGAAGAGTCAGACGCTTAACCCACTGGGCCACCCAGGTGCCCCGCAAACATCGTTCTTAATGGAGAAATGTTGAAATGTTTCCTCTAAGAAGGGGAAAGGAGAGGCCTTCTATTTCCCATTTCTAGCCAACAAATGCTAATGTTTTGGAGCAAGACAGTGATGTATTGCAAGCTTTTCAGGGCGTTTATCCTCTGGGGTGGGGGAGAATAGGAAACAGAAAGCAACAAAGAAGCAATCAGAGCCATGAAGAGTCTCTCTTCCGCCTCGCTTATCCCTTTTCTCTCTCTGAGGATCAGAACCAGAGTGGAAGCAACAGTCTTTAGAATCACCAATCGGATGATGTGGATCATTCAACTTTAGACGAAGAAGAGGCTTTGGAACATCATCTCCTGGAACAACCCTGTCAATTCACCAGAAAAGATTGTCTGGTCCAGACGAATTAAAGGAGTTGCCCAAGATCCTACTGCCACTTTGTTGCCATTTTCCTCTCCGGTCCCTAATGTGAGTCCCTTAGGTCCACTGCCAGCGGCTCCAGGTGCACCAGCGACCCTGCCCTGGCGTGAAGAATCACCCATGGAGAGGGCAGGCCACATCAGCACCCATAGCATGTCCGGTGGCCCACCTTTTGCTCTGCTGACATCACAAGCAGCATGCTGGGGCTGGTCACGCTTGAATTGTGACGTCAGGGAACAAAACTAGGGGCAGCCTTCGAGGAGGGGGGCTAACTTGATAGGGAGATCAAAACACAGCAGCCGAAGGGAAAGGTGAGAAGGCAGCGGTCAGATCCCAGGAGATGGAGAAGCCTGGGGTGGGGGCACATGGGACTGATGGGGACCCTCCCAACAGCTGGTGAAGTGGGACCAGGGCTAGGCCGCTGCACCTGAGTGCCTGGGGGTCCTTTTTCATCCCACCGCAGGGCAGCCAAGCCTCTAGCCCTCCCTGACATGCAGAAAATCTCACGTAAGTACTTGGGCGTCCTGCCTTTCTTCTGAAGGGCCAAAGAAGTGGCTCCTTTCCTTTCCGTTGATGTGACTTCCTTCTGCCCACCCTCTTGCTCGTCCAAGGTTTGTTGCAGGGGTCAGGGCTGGGACACAGAGAACACAATCCCCATGTTATGCCCCGCCCCCCCCCCATGGGTTGACCAGTGACACAGTCTCTGTACCCTATGGGCAGAAGCTGTTTCTATGAGAAGGACTAGTGTACCCCTCCAAGGCCCCTCGGCTCCTGCCGTGGCTTCTTCGTGGCTTTGCTCTATCTTCTCAGGGCCAGTCCAGGACCACAAGCCAGCCCCGCAGCCGCCGGTCCAGCCCTCAAGCCCTTCCCACGCTCAGCTCCTGATGAGTAACAGCAGTCTCCGCACGTTTGAGGACCAAGTCCTCTGTCCCATCTGCCTGGAGGTGTTCCGCAACCCGGTCACCACCACCTGCGGGCACAACTTCTGCATGGCCTGCCTCCAAGGTTTCTGGGACCACCTGGCTACCGTGGGCGAGACACTGTACTGCCCCCAGTGCCGGGAGAGCTTCCCCTCCAGACCGCGCCTCTGCAAGAACGGCATCCTGGAGGAGATGGTGACCTGCTTGGCCCAGGTCAAGGGCCAGACCTTGGGGTCCTCACAGCCCCTGGCCGGGCCCAGGGACGTTCCCTGCGACTTCTGTTCCACCCAGAAGCTCAAGTCAGTCAAGTCGTGTCTGCAGTGCATGGCCTCCCTGTGCGAGAAGCACCTGAGCAGCCACTTCGAGGACCAGATGTTCCAGGACCACGAGCTGCTGGAGCCCGTGTGGGATCTCAAGAGCCGCCTGTGCCGGAAGCATCGCAAACTGCGGCGGCTGTACTGCCGCACGGAAGGCAGCTGCGTGTGCGGAGCCTGTCTGCTGGAGGAACACAAGAACCACGACACCATCCCCCTGGAGGAGGAACGTGCCAGGAAGGAGGTGAGGTGGAGTGGGGGAGGGGTTGAGGAGGGGAGAGGTGGGGGAGGGGTGGGGGGAGGGGTGGGGGTGGGTAGGAGCGGGACTCGTGGTTCCGAGTCTCTCCCTGAAAGTCTTTCACCAGCCCAGTCACACCTTCCCTTGGAGGGAAATCACACAACCATCAAAGTGACAGTCAGGAGGGTGGACATGCCCGTTACATGAGAAAGGCTTGGTAGAAGGACAGAAAAATAATGCTGATTCAAAGGTTCACATGCAACCCAATGTTTATAGCAGCACTAGCAACAATAGCCAAATTATGGAAAGAGCCCAAATGTCCATCAACTGTGGAATGGATAACGATGATATAATATATAATATATAATGCATATGTATAATATATGATGGAAGATATATATATATATATATATATATATATATATATATAAAATAGAATGTTAGTGATCAAAAGAATGAAATCTTGCCATTTGCAACAATGTGGATGGAACTAAAGATAAATATTGTATGATTTCACTATATGTGGAGTTTAAGAAACAGAATTGATGAATATAGGGGAAGGGAAGGAAAACTAAGATAAAAAGAGAGAGGGAAGCAAACCATAAGAGACTCTTAAATACAGAGAACAAACTGAGGGTTCCTGGAGGGAAGGTGTGGGGGAATGGGCTAAATGGGCGATGGGCATTAAGGAGGGCACTCGCTGGGATGAGCACTGGGTGTTATATGTAAGTGATGAATCACTAGATTCTACTCCTACACCATTGTTACACTATATGTTAACTAGCTCTGATTTAAATAAAATTTAAAAATTTTTTAAAGTAATAAAACAACAACAACAACAAAAAAAACGTTGGTGGGTTTGATGAACAAGGATCCAAAACTGTATGTATGAGTTCCATGTTAACTTTTTTGTGTAGATAAAGGAAAGGCTGGAAGAAAACATGTCAAAGTAGAAATATGTCATGTTAGGTTGGGCAGATCCCCTCCTTTTCTCTACTTTCAAATTCTGTTTAATATATGGAAATATTAAACAAAATTAAAATGTGGAAAACCAGATTTGAACTGCTTTTTATAGTGGAACACTTCTATTTCAGGCATTCTATCAAATATATTTGGTAACAGTAATATTTCCACATAGCCACCCCTTAATGGTCCACTGCAAGGAGCTCCTGAGGGCATATAAGCCAAGTGGCCACACCGTTCAGCTCAGTGGACACTTTGTCCATAGTAAGACTTTGTCAACAAAGCAAGCACTGGGTTGATGTACAGTCTGGCTTGAGCTGCTCATTTTGTTGTGTGCCAGCAACAATCCACTGGACGGGCACTTGGAACAACACAGTTCTGTCACCTGTTATAAACAAGGACATGACTCTTCCCAGAACAGGTGGAGACTGGAGGCTTCTTCACAGAACTTGGGACACAGCGTGTCCCAGGCAGCGCCACCCCAGTGAGGTATCTCCAGGGCTCCATGTCTGATGTGCCCCTTCTTGACCCACTGCCCCCTCTCAACCCACTGAATCCTCTTCAGCCCCTTTTTGTGATCTGAAAGCCTGTGGTCATCACTGTCAGGAACAGAGAACCTGATTCCTAAGAATGGGGAAAGGGCACCTGGGCGGCTCAGGTTAAGCGTCTGACTCTTGATTTTAGCTCAGGTCATGATCTTGGGTTTGTGAGTTCAAGGCCCACATTGGGCTCCATGCTGACAGTGTGGAGCCCGCTTGGGATTCTCTGTCTCTCTGTCTCTCTCTCTGTCTCTCTCTCTGTCTCTCTCATTCCCCCTCTAAAAAAAAAAAAAAAAAAAAAAAAAAAAAAGAATGGGGAGAGAGTCTCAGGGAGTGAGAGACCATGAGCAGCATGAGCAGAGGGTAGAAGACCCGGGCCATCTGCCCTTCAGCTCTGCCTTTGTCTCTCATATAGGCGTCTTAGGAATGTAAGAGGTATGTCTTCTCTGGGCTTGCAGAAGGGTTTCTCCAAGAAGGCCTGGGAGAAGAAAGAACCTCCACCTTTCTGAATCAGGGGCCCTTTCCTCCTCCCCCTGCCTCACCCCAGGTGGAGGTTCGGAAGGTCCAGGCCAGCGTGGAAAACCAGATGCTGATCATCAACTCTGACAGCCAGAGGCACCGGGGGCAGGTGGCCTTTCTCTCGGTAAGGCTGGCCCACCCTCTCCCAGGCCCAGGCTTCCCCCCCAGTGCCCTGCATCTGGCTGAGGGGCACTCTCAGGGCCTGGAGTGGATGTCATGGGGCCCAGCAGTTGGCAACAGGATGCATAGGCAGGTTCCGGGCTATAACAGTAGGGGCTGGGGCTCAGAGGTGCCTCTCAACACACCCTCCACAACCCACTCCCCGCCCCACCCACAGAAGTTGATCCAGACAACACGCGATGAGGTGAACGCCTGCTTCTCAGAGATCATCCAGGAGGTCAAACAGCTGCAGATGAAGGTCTTGGATTTTGTCGAGAAAGAGGAGGCAGCCGCTCTGGGGAAGCTGGGCAGCTCCATCCAGCAGAGCCACAACCGGCTCCTGAAGCTGGAGGGGGACAGCATCTGGCTCCGCGCCCTGCTCGCCAACAGGAGCGACCAGCAATTCCTGCAGGCGAGCCCCCGCCCCCACTCCTGTCTCTGCCCCAGGCCCTGATCCGAACTCCACTCCTCCTCCACCCCCAGACACACCAGATCTGCTCAGACCTAGGATTAAGCCATCAGCATTTGGGGCTGCAACTCATCATCTATTCTTCTGCCTCGGGGAGCCTCCCCACCCCAGGCCGTGGGTCCTGGGCTTACACCAACACCCTTGGCTTCTTACCTGACGTTTCTGCCTTCATGTCCCTGGAACAGAAGGGAGCATACCCTGGGATTCCTGGCATCTGCCACAGTCTAAGTTTCTCCAGATTCTCCCAGACCAGGGATGGGAATGAGACCAGACCAATCCATACAGCCTGGGATGAAAACCCCATTTCCTTCACCAGCCCTGGCCCAGTCCTGCAGCCTGCTGCTGTTGCAAGAGGGTACCAGGCAGGGTCACTGGTGGAGGCATGCGTGACAGCAACCTTCTCTGAGGGTGGGGCCCAGGGCTACCCAAACCCTGTGCTCGGGAACTCTGAGCAAAGACCTTTCTTCAGCTGATTATCACATCCCCAGCAGATTTCTAAAGCTGTTGCTCACAGCGTCCACCCCTCCACACACACGCCACAGGAAAAATGTGGCAAGGTGTTTCACTAAGCAACTCGAAGCTCAGAAGAAATCGTCCTCCCATTGTTTTCTTTTTTTTTTTTTTTTTTCAACGTTTTTTATTTATTTTTGGGACAGAGAGAGACAGAGCATGAACGGGGGAGGGGCAGAGAGAGAGGGAGACACAGAATCGGAAACAGGCTCCAGGCTCCGAGCCATCAGCCCAGAGCCCGACGCGGGGCTCGAACTCACGGACCGCGAGATCGTGACCTGGCTGAAGTCGGACGCTTAACCGACTGCGCCACCCAGGCGCCCCCCCATTGTTTTCTAATCCACTCTACTTAATGCACTTTGCCATACTTTTTGGCAAAGCCCTGATCTCAGACATCACAACCAGGGGGGAGGGAGAGAGATGTCCAGGTTTGAAAACCAGCAATTTCTCCACCTGCCCCAAGATTCTGGGCTCGGTGGGGTCCCTGGCATAAGCAGGAGCTCCTGGCATCTGCCTGGGCCCCGGGCTAACGGGTGGTACTGCTGGCCACTCCCTGCATCCAGGAGTTCCCCAGACTGAAGCACTTTCCCGCCTGCTCGGAAGCCCTGATGAGCACCAACTGTGAGGAGAAGCAGAGCTTTCTCCAGTTGCCGGAGACCCTGGCGGAGCTCCGGATGCGGCTGCTGGACGTGGGTCTCAGCTTCATCAATCAGCTCCTCCTGAAGGGTCAGTATCTGGCAGCCTGGGGCCACTGGAGACTCACCTGCCCCCTGGGGGTGGGACTGCGCTGCAGGGCAGTGTTTGGGGTTCCAGGCACTGGTGGAGAGCCCTGCCTGCCCATGTGCACCTTCCCCAGGTGACGCAGCCTCCTGGAAGCCCATGCCCCTCTCTGAAAGGACACTGGGCTGTAAGAGTGTCCTCAGCAAAGCTCCTCAATCTCCTCCAGGCATTAAGATGAACTCCTATGAGTTGCTGCCCTCAGCTGTGGACAGGAAAACACTTCTCAAGTGTGAGTCCTCCGTACCAAGGTCCGAACCTAAGGGTGGGACCCCCAGGGGGCCTTGACTTCCCCAGTCCCCTCTCCATTCAGGCCAGGGCACCAGAGAGATGCCGGCTCTCTCTTGCCCAGACCTCGTACTTGGGACTGGAGACCTCAGAAGGACTCAGCCTGTGACTTCAAGGCCATGATAGGGAGGGGACTATCCTGTCCCATCCCGTGGGTGGGCAAGGCAGGGCCTTGCCCAGATGCTGGCTCTGCCCCCCTCCCTGGCTCTGGTGTGGCACAACCATTGCCCTCAGCTGGGGGCCTGCCAGTGTCCCCCCACCACCCCACCAGGGTTTAGCCAAGCCAGCTTGGATGACCCTGTCTGTTTCTTCCTCAAGCAAGCTCCCTTTTATTGCTAGGCAATAAATAAATCGAATACATTTGAGGCCTAGGCAGCCCCTCTCCTGAGCTGGGCTGGGAGGCAAATCCCAGGGACTTCTCTGAGATATCATGGGTCTCTTTGGTGAACCCCTGAGTCACCTCCTCCAGGAGCCCTTGACGTTCCCTCAATCCCACTCATTCTTGTGTCCTGAATAAATAAAAAGGGAGATTATGTTAGAGTCTAGTGGGGGGCAGGGAGGAGGAATTGGTTTCTCAGCTACTCTAGAAAGGTAGACCTTTGGACAGCACCCAACTCCTTCCTCCAGAGGAGGTCAGTGACCTGGGGCCAGAGTTGCGGGACTGAAAAAAGCAGGGGCAGGGCGGGAAGAGAAGGGCCAATCCCAGGAGATGGGCAGGGGGTGGGAAGCACTTGGTGCTTCTGTGCCGATGCCACGCCGCTTAGCATCCTCTTCGTCAGCCCTGGGGGCCGCTCACCCAAGCTCCCTTACCCCCCCCCCCGCCCCCCCGCCCCCCCCCCCCCCCCCCGCCAGGTTACTGCAACCTGAACTTCGACCCCACCACGGCCAGCGAGGAACTGTTCCTGTTCAAGGAGACCCACTCGGTGCTGAACCTGGGCATCCTTCTGGAGCCCTTCGCCGCGGGCGGCCCCTTCCCCGGCTTCAAGCAGTGGCCGCAGGTGCTGTGCTCCCGCGGCCTGTCCGAGGGCCGCCACTACTGGGAAGCCGAGGTGTCCAACTCGTGGGTGTGCCTGGGCCTCACCTACCGCCGCAGCCCCCCGCTCGGCGGCCGCCCGCGCCGCAACATCGTCTACCTGCTGGGCCGCAACCCGTACTCGTGGTGCCTGGAGTGGGACTCGCTCAAGTTCTCCGTGTGGCACGACAACACGCAGACCGTGCTGCACGGCGGTTACCACCGCACGCTCGGCGTGGCGCTCGACTGCGGCACCGGCTGCCTCTCCTTCTACGGCGTAGCCGGCGGCGTGAGCCTGCTTTACCGCTTCCTCGTCTCCTTCCTGGAGCCGCTCTACCCCGCGGTCATGGTCAGCAGCGGCGCCTCGGTCACGCTCAAGCAGCGCCCCGAGGCGGAGGCGGAGGCGGCAGCCAATAAAGCTGGACTCTAGCGCTGGACTGGGCCCGCGGGAAGGGGCGCCGGGGACGCGGGCCGCCGGAGGTCGGGGCCCCCGGGTTGAGGGCTGGGGTGGGCGGCGAACCGGCCTCCCGTCCCCCTGACCCGCTGACCCGCTGCCGGGTGTTCCCGGGAATCCTAGGAAACAGGCAGACCCCTCCGTTCCCGCAGCCATGGGAGAAGGGCTTTGAGCCAGGATGGAGTCCCACACCACTCCCCTCCCGTGGGGGGGAGGGGGGGGCAGGGGGCCTGGGGACAGTCCGGTGGCCTCCGGAGGGTGGGGGGGAATTCCTGGCCCGGTGCACAGCCTTCCGCTTTATGCCCCCCCCCCCCCCTCCAGGCCCATCAGAGGCCCCTGACTTTGGTTCTCCAGGCAAGTCCTGGCTACTCAGCATCAGGGGCCCAGGGACAGATCCCTGTCCCCAAAGGCCTCGCGGGTGGCTGCTTTCTATTCCTCCCCTCCAGGAGGCCAGACTGAGAGTGGCACCTCACAGATGGGTTAGGGGTGTTCTGTCCCAGTTGCTTAACTGGGGGCTGGGAAGTTAAGCCGAAGAATCCAGGCTGATCTCAGGCCCAGAGAAGAAAGGTGAGGGCCTACTGCCCAGAGCAGGGCCTGTCACACAGCTGGTGTCTCATAGTCTGGGGCAGATGCGGAACTGAGGCTATCCACTCTGCACCGTCCTCTGTGCTGCTGCAAGCTGTTTTCCCCAGCCATCCGCCCAGTGCGCTCCACCCCCAGAGTATATAGCACTGCCCAGAAGCAAAGGGGCTGCTTCCTCATCCGGGACCCTGCAATCCCGCCTGTCCAGCAGAGGGTGTGGGAGTCAGCTCCAGAGGCTGGGTCGCACCAGGTTACTGCCTTGTAACCCTGGCAGGAGCATGACTGGAGACTCAGCCCCTCTGGCGAAACCACGGCAGCATTTCCAGCATCAACCAGCCGCTGGTTTCTCTGGTTTCTCAGGTTGAGTCTCTTGGGTTAATGATTGGCTCTGAAAAGGAAATGATACAAGTCTAGGGAGAAAACCC
Source organism: Neofelis nebulosa (assembly GCF_028018385.1). Classification (NCBI taxonomy): domain Eukaryota; kingdom Metazoa; phylum Chordata; class Mammalia; order Carnivora; family Felidae; genus Neofelis; species Neofelis nebulosa. The sequence continues at coordinate 19,347,381 of NC_080797.1, read as the reverse complement.
CTGGGGCAACATAGTCCAGAACCAGGCCTAAAAACACCCCATGGGGGTGTGCCTGAATTCCATCCCCACCTGGCCTGTTGGAAGAGAAATTAGTGACCCTGGTTTTCCCATCTGGAGAGGGTGGGACCAGGCCCGAAACAGATGTAGGGGGTGCCCTCAAGGTTTCTCAGAGGGAGGCACCCTTTGGCTCTTCTGAGCAAGCTGTGGCTGTGGTTTCTTGCTGACCTTCCTTTCTGGAGCCTTCACTCAGCACCAATTCCAATCAATCCCCGCCCCATCACTCTTATTCCCCATGGGCTGTTCCCCGTGCTGATTGGTAGGAATGAAATGTAAACTTTTTCCTCAACGTTCCGGAGCAGCCTTTCACATCCAAATGCCTTAATCTTGGCTCCCGCCTCCAACCTTCGTTCTCCCTGGCTCAAGGGGCTACAGGCTCCTGCAGCACCCGGCTGGGGTCCAGAAGTGCTGAGGAGGTGAATGTAGGGTCCAAGGAGACGGGTCTGTGCTAGCTAGCTGCATGGATCTCCGAGTTCTTCCCCATCCAGGAGCTGAGGAAGAGGCTACCCTCGCCAGCCCCTCCAGGGGTACTGTATGATGCTGGAACCATCCTGACACCCTCAGGCACTTGGCATGAAATCCACATCTGAACTTAATAGGGGTATTTGCTTCCCTAAACAGCTCTTTGTTTGCAGTTCTTGGGCTGCTGGGAATTCACAATGAGAGTGCTGGGGGTCCTCAAATAGTTTTTAGTATTTCGAAAAGCCAACCAGCAAGCCAGCCTGCACATCAGGGGGGCTAGCCAGCAAACCGAAATGTCGGGGTCTCTGCTACCGGCTCAGCATGCGCCTCGTGGAGGAAATATAGAGGGGTCCTTCCCGGTGCAAGATCAGCCAGTGCTCTTGGATAATGTACACCTGTGAATCCCACCCCTTCCCTGGAGAGAAGAAGGGAAGACAGGAAGAAGGGAAGAAGAAGGGAAAAAGGGAAGAAGAAGGTCTCTCCACAGGGAGAGACCAGAGAGGGGACCGTCGCTGGAATGCCACCCACACACTTCTCGTGCCTTCCTGCTCTGCCTTAGCACTCAACAAATATATATATATTTTTTATTGTGAATCCGAGCAGGCTATAAACTAGTCTGTCTCCAAGAATTGCTTCACTTTAAAAATGTCCATGTTGTACCTTACAAAAAGATTGTGTTCTTGTATTGCTTGGGTAATTTTAAAATTAATCTTTTTGCATTTTCATAAAAGCAATTTTGCTTTTACTTAACAACACATAGCATCTATCATAGGCCAGCCACCATTCATGGCAAATGAAAAGTTCATGGCAAATACAAACTCACATAATCCTCATAACCTTATAAATAGGTATTATCCCCGTTGTATGGATGAGGAAACTGAGAAGAGATTAAGTGACTTGTCCCACGTCCTTGTCATGAAGGTATATAATTGAGCAGCCAGGATTCAAATCTAAGCTTTTTTTTTTAACCATTATGCTACACCGCCTCTCCCATACCGCATTTGCTCTAGAAAACTTATACGATATAGTTGTGCACTTTCAAAATGCAAAAAAATTACTTTCAAAATACGAAATTATTCACTGGCTGCATAACATTACATCCTACAAATCTGTCCTATAGCTTTGGTGGCTTTTTTTTTTTTTAAGTATATTTCATCTCTACACCCAATGTGGTGGGTGTGTTCAAACTCAGGACCCTGAGATCAAGAGTCACATGCTCTTTTGACTGAGCCAGGCAGGCACCCCTCCCGTAGCTTTGTTTTGTCTTTGATTCCTTGCTTCCCACTGGAGGTGGGTGGCATGCAGAAACCCAGCCAAAGCCACAGATGTCACCTCTTCCATGTTCAAGTGTGACCCAAACTCAGAGAAGGGTCAAAGCGGAAGGCAAAGGATGCTGGCAGCAGCAATCGTTTCCGTCTCTTCATGCCGTCCCACAGTGTGGGGAGAACAGAAGCAGGACCAAGTGGCAGGAACCTAGGGAAGGCGCCTGAACCCTTCCCACCTCCAAGGAATGGTGTGCTCAGACTGGGTGTGGAAGGGAGAGGATGTCTGTGGGAGCCTCGGGCAGAGTATGCCTGGCATATGGTGGGTACCCAATGGCTGTCGGGAGTATCCCACCCAAGAGAGTATAAGCTCAACTCTGCACGTTCCCTGTGAGGAAGGCCCCTGGTGGTGACCTGAACCAAGACCACGAGCTAAGGAGAGGGGGGCCATCTCCAGCCTGCCCTGCTGGCCCAGTCCCACCCCAACTCCACCCCCCATCTCCTTGCCACAAACATCAGGCTCCAGTAGCCCTCCAAAGCATCTTCCCTCCTGGCCTTTGCTCATACTGTCCCTGCTGCCTGGAGCCCTCTTCCGCCCTCATGCCCTTAAGTCCTACTGATCACTTATCAGGTACTGTGGTGGTCCTAAGATGCTCCATGTTCCAAGAAGCCTGTCTTGAACCCCCCTCTCCCTAAGCCAAGTGGGGTTCCCTCCTCTCTGCTCCCATAACACCTCTGCATGCATCCCTGCTGTCATCCATTTGTTTCATGTGTGAATTCTCCATTGGAAGTAGGGGCAGGCTGCATATTTCATGCCTCTGGTGCTTTAAGGCATGCCTGTCAGAGAGCAGGTGCCTAATAAGCATTGACCCAAGGACTGAAGGAAGCTTCTCAGAGCTTGAAGGGTGGGAAGCCACCCAGATCCTTTCCTGGGTCAGGTCAGGCTGGGTGTGACTGTCCTGGCACAGCTGTCACGGACTTCCTTCTCTTCCCTCTGCCATCCTTTTGCGAAGTTAAGTCTGTTCACGCCCTGCATCCAGGTGGAAGCAAAGCACCTTCCTATTATTCCTCCATTTGCTTCCATTTTCAACCTTCCCTGTATTTATTTTTTTTTTTTTATTTTTGAGAGAGGGAGAGCAAGGGAGGGGCAGAGAGGGGAGCAGGACAGAGGATCCAAAGCAGGCTCTGTGCTGACACTAGTGAGCCCAATGCAAGGCTGGAACTCAAGAACCGCGAGATCATGACCTGAGTCAAAGTCGGACGCTCAATGGACTGAGACACCCAGGTGCCCCTCAACCTCGCCTTTAGCCTAAAGATTCTTTGAGGCTGAGTATCCTCCAGCAAGTGCGCGAAGATGAGAAACACATACCTCTCTCAGCCTTTGTTTCCTGATGGATATGGAAACCATTCATATTTGCTAAAGATTATACAACTCCCAGTACTTCTCAAACCAAGCAGCTGGGAAACGTGCATTTTGAGCAGGGCCAGGATTAGGGTGAAGCAAGTAAGGGATTCACCTCAGGCACAAAATTTAAGAAAAGGGTCAAAAAAACTCAGTGATCAAGATTAATATTTGGGGCGCCTGGATGGCTCAGTCAGTTGAGCCTCCAACTCTTGATTTCTGCTCAGGTCATGATCTCACGGTGCCCCACATCAGCCTCTGCTCTAGGTGTGGAGCTTGCTTGAGATTCTCTCTCTTCCTCTCCCTCTGCCCCTCCCCTGCCCAAGCATATGGTTGCATGCACGCGCCCTCTCGAAAAAAAAAAAAGGATAAATATTTTAATGCAATATTTTACAAAATCAAAATGAATGCAAAAATCTATGATGAACAGATTATCAAAATTGTAAATAAAGGCCAGATCTGACCCAGGACTTGCAGCACCTGCTTTGTAACCCCTCAGACTAAGCCTGGCCCTGATTCTGACAAAATTTTGTCCATGAAACTAGATGATTCCATTGGCCATAATTTGTTGATCTGATTGTCTATAATTATTGTTTTAAATTACTTACCTTGATTACTGAATTCTGTTGGTATCCCTGTAAAATTGTGCCCCAGGCAAGTGATTCACTCACTTCACCCTACCTAGATGGGCACTTTGCGTAGCTAAACTGAGTAGCTGGACCAGGGGGAGGTGTCACGGATGTCAAATATCCTGCAAGGCTCAGAAGAGCCATCCCTGGGGGCACCTGGGTGGCTCAGTCGGTTAAGCATCCCACTTCGGCTCAGGTCGTGTTCTTATAGTTCGCAGGTTCGACCCCCCGCATCGGGCTCTGTGCTGACAGCTCAGAGCCTGGAGCCTGCTTCAGATTCTGTCTCCATCTCTCTCTGCCCCTTCCCAGCTCCTTCTCTCTCTCTCTTAAATATAAATAAAACATTTAAATTTTTTTTTAAAAAAGAAGAGCCATCCCCAAACACCCCTGTTGTTAGCAGTATATATATGTGCACAGATACTTCAAGTCAAAAGTTAAATAACATTCATTTAGTTGTTCACTCTTGCCAAAATCAGTAATAAAGTGTCAGAAGCCCAAGGGCACCCATTAAAAGGTTTTTGGTTCCCTGCCAAGTGTTTCTGGAAGCTGATTCTTCCTCATTTACAACTAGATTCTTCCTGCCTGGAGAACGTGTGCCTTAGTGCTTTTGTGTTTCACACGTAGTTGGAGAGGACACTGGTTAGAATTCTGCCCGGTTTGCTCCAATGTTCCACAAATGACCTCTGAGTGGCTCTCGCCAAGTGTGGCAAGACAAGTGGGAGGAAACCCAGGACAGAATGATGGCCCGAGGAGTTTCAAGGAGGGAGGGGTCAGCGGGGTCAGACACTTGAGGCAGGTGGGGAGGAAACAGGTCCATTGGATGTGATGACATGAAAATGATCAGAAGGGGCAGAAGTTCAGCTTCTGAAGACGGAGGGAGGAAGGGAACGTGTGGAAAAGGACCTAGTGGGAGGAGACGCTTTTCATTTCAAGTTGGACTGTGGAGGGGGCTGGGGAAGGAGCTGGAGGGGAATATGAGTTTAAGGAGGATAGATTGTTGGCTTGCTTTCATTTTAGGAGAGACCTGAACTTGTTTAAATGCCAATCTTGCACAACAGCCTATCAGCATGATGATTCAGAATTCCTCCGGGTAGATTTGCAACCCCCCAGGAATTTTAGATTTAGCAGGAAACGCTAAAGCCCGCACGGTTCCCACAGGAAGGAGACTAAGGTGTAGAAGGGGCAGGCCAGGAGCACCAGGGAAGATGTCTTGGAGGAGATGGGCCCCGGGCAGCACCCTGAGGATGGGTGACTCCATCAGGCCATGGATGCATCCTGGGCAACTGTACTGGGTTGAATAGTGTCCCCCCCACCACCAAACTCGTATCCACCCAGAACCTCAGAATGTGACTTTATTTGGAAATAAGGTCTTCACAGAGGTAATTAGTTAAGATGGGGTTATACTGGAGTATGGCAGGCCCTGATCCAATGACCAGCGTCTTTCTTTTTAAAATTTTTTTTAAAGTTTATTTACCTATTTTGAGAGAGAAAGAGAGAGAGAGAGAGAGAGAGAGAGAGAGAGAACAAGCAGGGGAGGGGTAGAGAGAGAGAGAGTCCCAAACAGGTTCCACACCGGCAGTGTGGAGCCTGATGCGGGGCTCGAACTCAAGAACCGTGAAATCATAACCTGAGCCGAAACCAAGAGTTGGATGCTTAACCGACTGAGCCATCCAGGCGCCCCTTGATCTCAGACTTCTTTTTTTTTTTTTTTTTTTTTTTTTGATCTCAGGCTTCTGACCAATGAACTGTGAGAGAATACATTTCTGTTGCCTTAAGCCCAGCCGGTTTGTTCCTTTATTATGGCAGCTCCAAGAAACCAACACAGGACCTATTGAAGGCTATGTGTTGGGTGCTCTGCCCGGCTCTGGAGATACCAAAGCAGATAATCCCTGAGGTGGTCCTGGCTCTCTGGAGGCTGTGACATCAGGGGCCACCGGGGACGACTCTCTAGAAGAGGTGGCACTTAGTCTCTGTCTGTCATTATAAACAGTGGGAGTTATCCAGGGTAGGGGGGTAGTGCCTGTGTGGAAACAGGGAGGTGACCAAGCTCTACTCAAGAATGGAGCAAAAGAAGGGAAGGGGCCAGCAAGGGACAAGGGGCCAGCAGAAATCTGAACTTGATTCTGGTGTGCTCTGGGCACCATGGAGGAAGGCCCTTCTGGAAGTGGCATGATTCGGTTTGCATGATCAAGGCCAGGTGGGAGTGAGAGAGAAAGCCCCTGGAGACGAAGTGAGGGCACCAGCAGGGGAAGTAAGTAAGGGCAGGAACCCACGTGTGGTAGGGTTGATGAAGAGATGAATCCAATGGGTGAGCTATAGGCCTGTGGGCTGGGAGTATCAGGAAATGGGTGTCAGTCCGGAGCCCTGCCAAGGTGTGGGCACAGCGGTCCGGGAACTCAAAGCCAGGGAAGGCGTTCAGGTACAGCACCTGAATAAGTGGGTGCTTTTGTTTTTTTTGTTTTTTTGTTTTTTTTAAATTTTTTTTAACGTTTATTTATTTTTGAGACAGAGAGAGACAGAGCATGAACAGGGGAGGGGCAGAGAGAGGGGGAGAGACAGAATCGGAAACAGGTTCCAGGCTCTGAGCCGTCCGCACAGAGCCCGACGTGGGGCTCGAACTCACGGACCGCGAGATCGTGACCTGGCTGAAGTCGGACGCTTAACCGACTGCGCCACCCGGGCGCCCCAAGTGGGTGCTTTTGGAAGGCTAGGAGAGAGCAAAGGCAGTATTTGGGGAGTGTGTCGTATCTAGGCCAGGGTTCTAGAAGTGCCTGCCTGCCTGATTTATGATCATCAACCCTTCCCACACACCTGAAATCAGGGCAGGGCTTAGCACAGTAACAATCCCAAGTCAGGGGATACGAGGTCACCTGTGGTTCCTCGTGTTCTGCTTCCCAGACCAGCCTTGGCATTAGGCAACATGTTGCCCTGAGTGGGAGAGAGCAAGACATCTGTCACCCGGGAAGTGTGGGCCGGAGCAGAGTTGGGGAGTGGGAGCAGTGAGTGCCCAACATCACGGCCAGCATCTATGGCCAGTTCCAGAACAGACTGTGCCCATCAGATCTGAATTCAGGGGGTCTTTGGGCAAACAGCCAGCTGGGTGGCATGGCCTAGACCTCCAGGGCAAGCTGACAAGCTGCCACATGCCCTGAGCAGAGTAGGGCAACAAGCAGAAGGGGTGAAGAGGAGAAAGTCTAGAGAAGCCACCTGAGCAGTGGTGGAGAAGGGAAGGAGCTGTAAACAAGAAGGCAGTGAAGGGGCCCTGCCACCAGCAGTGCCCAGGGGAGCCCAGACAGGTTGTCCCCATTGTCCCGGCAAAGGGTACTCTGGCCATGCCAGGGACACCACAGGGTCACAGCCAGAGGCCAAGAGCTGGGGGGGGAGGGGCAGAGAGACCAAGACCCCATCCTGGAACTTTTAAGTACATAAAATTTTTTTTCCGATTTATTTATTTTGAGAGATAGAGAGTGAGTGGGGGAAGGGCAGAAAGAGAAAGAGATACAGAGAGAGAGAGAGAGAGAGAGAGTCCCACGAAGGCTCCGCACTGCCAGTGCAGAGCCTGACGTGGGCTCATTCTCACGAACCGTGAGATCATGATCCTAGTGGAGACCAAGAGCCGGACACTCAACCAAATGAGCCACCCAGAAGCCCCTTAAAATGTTTTCAAAGAAACCCAGGCTGTGGGCTTAGGGTGTTAAGAGCTGGGAATGGAGGTGTGACTTGGAGGGACAATTCTTTATTCAGCCAATGAGGCAGTACCTGGACATCACTCCGTACACATCGACCCTTCTCATAGCTCTTATAATCCCGTGTTATGCACTGTGCTAAGGGCTGGGGAGGCACTGATCATCCAGCAAGAAAGCTCCTAAGCTTCAAGGAGCTTAGTGGGAGGCACACAGCACTCAGTGGGATTAATGCCTCAAACTGTGAGGTCTGAAAGGCCTTCTTGGAGGAAAGAGCTTCTTTTTTTTTTCTTATATTTTATTTTATTTTTTTAATTTACTTCCAAGTTAGTTAGCATATAGTGCAACAACGAATTCAGGAGTAGATTCCTTAATGTCCCTTACCCATTTAGCCCCTCCCCCCTCCCGCAACCCCTCCAGTAACCCTCTGTTCTCCGTATTTAAGAGACTCTTATGTTTTGTCCCCCTCCCTGTTTTTATATTATTTTTGCTTCCCTTCCCTCGTGTTTATCTGTTCTGTGTCTTAAAGTTCTCATATGAGTGAAGTCATATGATAGTTGTCTTTCTCTGACTAATTTCGCGTAGCATAATACCCTCCAGTTCCATCCACGTAGTTGCCAATGGCAAGATTTCATTCTTTTTGATTGCCGAGTAATACTCCACTGTATAGATATACCACATCTTCTTTATCCATTCATCCATCGATGGACATTTGGGCTCTTTCCATACTTTGGCTATTGCTGATAGTGCTGCTATAAACATGGGGGTGCATGTGTCCTTTCGAAACAGCACACCTGTATCCCGTGGATAAATGCCTAGTAGTGCAATTGCTGGGTCGTAGGGTAGTTCTATTTTTAACTTTTTGAGGAACCTCCATACTGTTTTCCAGAGTGGCTGCACCAGCTTGCATTCCCACCAGCAATGCAAAAGAGATCCTCTTTCTCCACATCCTTGCCAACATCTGTTGTTGCCTGAGTTGTTAATGTTAGCCATTCTGACAGGTGTGAGGTGGTATCTCATTGTGGTTTTGATTTGTATTTCCCTGATGATGAGTGACGTTGAGCATTTTCTCACGTGTCGGTTGGCCATCTGGATGTCTTCTTTGGAGAAGTGTCTATTCATGTCTTTTGCCCATTTCTTCACTGGATTATTTGGTTTTTGGGTGTTGAGTTTGGTAAGTTCTCTATAGATTTTGGATACTAACCCTTTATCTGATATGTCGTTTGCAAATATCTTCTCCCATTCCATTGGTTGACTTTTAGTTTTGCTGATTATTTCTTTCATTGTGCAGAAGCTTTTTATTATGATAAGTTCCCAGTAGTTCATTTTTGCTTTTGTTTCCTTTGCCTCTGGAGATGTGTTGAGTACGAAGTGCTGCGGCCAAAATCAAAGAGGTTTTTGCCTGCTTTCTCCTCGAGGATTTTGTTGGCTTTCTGTCTTACTTTTAGGTCTTTCATCCATTTTGAGTTTATTTTTGTGTACAGTGTAAGAAAGTAGTCCAGGTTCATTTTTCTGCATGTCGCTGTCCAGTTTTCCCAGCACCACTTGCTGAAGAGACTGTCTTTATTCCATTAGATATTCTTCCCTGCTTTGTCAAAGATCAGTTGGCCATACGTTTGTGGGTCCATTTCTGGGTTCTCTATTCTGTTCCATTGATCTGAGTGTCTGTTTTTATGCCAGTACCATACTGTCTTGATGATTACAGCTTTGTAATACAGCTTGAAGTCTGGGATTGTGATGCCTCCTGCTTTGGTTTTCTTTTTCAAGATGGCTTTGGCTATTCGGGGTCTTTTCTGGTTCCATACAAATTTTAGGATTGTTTGTTCTAACTCTGTGAAGATATGCTGGTGTTATTTTGATAGGTATTGCATTGAATATGTAGATTGCTTTGGGTAGTGTTGTTCTTTTTATCCAGGGTCATGGAATATTTTTCCTTTTTTTGTGTGTGTCTTCTTCAATTTCTTTCATAAGCTTTCTATAGTTTTCAGTGTATAGATTTTTTGTCTCTTTGGTTAGATTTATTCCTAGGTATTTTATGGGTTTTGGTGCAATTGTAAATGGGATCGATTCCATGATTTCTCTTTCTGTTGCTTCATTGTTGGTGTATAGGAATGCAACCGATTTCTGTGCGTTGATTTCATATCCTGCAATTTTGCTGAATTCATGAATCAGTTCTAACAGTTTTTTGGTGGAATCTTTTGGGTTTTCCAGATAGAGTATCATGTCATCTGCGAAGAGTGAAAGTTTGACCTCCTCCCGGCCGATTTGGATGCCTTTTATTTCTTTGTGTCGTCTGATTGCAAAGGCTAAGACTTCCAATACTATGTTGAATAACAGTGGTGAGAGTGGACATCCCTGTCTTGTTCCTGACCTTGGGGGGAAAGCTCTCAGTTTTTCCCTATTGAGGATGATATTACCATTGGGTCTTTCATATATGGCTTTTATGAGCTCAAGGTATGCTGCTTCTATCCCTATTTTCTTGAGGGTTTTTACCAAGAAAGGATGCTGCATTTTGTCAAATGCTTTCTCTGCATCTATTGAGAGGATCGTGTGGTTCTTGTCCTTTCTTTTATTGATGTGATGAATCACTTTGATTGTTTTGCAGATATTGAACCAGCCCTCCATCCCAGGTATAAATCCCACTTGGTCGTGGTGAATAATTTTTTTAATGTATTGTTGGATGGAGGAAAGAGCTTCTAAGCTGACACTTAAAGACCAACCGGAACCAATCAGTTAAAGACAAGGCTCCTCGAGACAGTGTTCCAGGGAGAGTGAACAACCATGCACATGCAAAGATCTCAGGGGGTTTGGCCAACCAGCGACAAAATGTGGTGGTGGTTCTATCATTACTGATATATGGCAGTGGTGCTATTAACTGATTACTTACTATTAATTCCTGAAGATTTATGATTTTGAGCAAGTGCTTCCCTCTCTCTTTGAGCAGATGCCTCAGTTCCCTTATCTGTAGGATGATGACCCTTCCAACTCTGTCCTTGGTCACCCACTCCTTATTGACAGCTGTCATAGGCCCTAATAACACAGGACCTGAAACTAGGCTGTGCACTTAGACCAGCACTTAGGGGACAGTCACAGAGGAAGGCTGGGGAAGGTGTAGAGAATGTCTGAGAGCCCCAGACACTGGCTCTGAGCTCTGCAGCCACTGTGACCATGCCCCAGCCTGGAGGAAACCTCACCGTGGAAAGACACTCAGGATCCAGGGTGGTGGAAGGAGTGTGCCCACAGCTATATAAATTTTATCTTGATGAAGCAGAGGTCAAATGTAAAGGTGGAGGTCCCCAGAGGACAGTGAGATCCTGGGGCAAAGAGAGGGTAGGAGTTTCCAGGAAATCCCTGGGTATTGAGACCCTGGATCGCACCAGAGTACCCAGGGATGGGGTGGAGGGCTGTATCCTGCCTGTTCTGAGTACCCAGGGGCAGGAACTGCCACTGACAGGACTAAGCCAGGCTGAGATGAAGGGTGTTGAGATGGTGCAGACCCCTTAGTATGATCCCCTCAGTCTCCCACACCAGACCCCCCCAAGGCTTGAGACCATCCCTAGAGGACCAAGGATGCACTTTAATGGATCCCATCCCCTCCTCCCAGTGTTTGTATCTAAGGAAATTCAGGCTAAGCTAAATGACCCTTCATGTAAGAGCCAATCCCAGCACTGAGACCGCTGGCAAGAAATGAGACATAGGCACAGTGATGATATGTGTCCAAGATGTACCTTATAATTAATACAGGCATCTCCTACACAATTCACCCAGAAGTTAAGGCACCTTAGCGTGGGTGAAGTGGTATCTCATTGTGGTTTCGATTTGTGTTTCCTTGATGACTAATGCTGTTGAGCATCTTTTCATGTGCTTGTTGACCATTTGTATGTCTTCTTTGGAGAAATGTCTACTCAGACCTTTTACCCATTTTTTAATGAGGTTATTTGTCTTTTGGTTGTTATATGTGTTCTTTGCATATTCTAGATACAAGTTCTTTCTCGGCTATATTATTGCAAATATTTTCTCCCATTCTGAGGGGTATATTTTTACTTTCCTGATAGTGTTTTGGCACACAAAAGTGTTTAATTATTTTTTTAAGTTTGTTTGTTTATTTATTTATTTACTTATTTATTTTTGAGAGAAAGAGAGAAAGTTGGGGAGAGGCAGAGAGAGGGAGACTGAGGATCTGAAGCCGGCTCCAGGCTGACAGCCGAGAGCCCCACTGGAGGGCTCAAACTTGAGAACTGAGAGATCATGACCTAAGTCAGAGGCAGATGCTTAACCACTGAGTCACCCAGGCGCCCCGATGATCCTTTTTCAAAAATTATATGTGTATGTGTGTGTGTGTGTATATATATATATATATATATATATATATATATATACACACACACATATATAAACATATATATATATATATATATGTATATATATATATATATATATATATTTTTTTTTTTAAGAGAGACAGATTGTGAGTGAGGGAGGAGCAGAGAGAAAGGGAGACACAGAATCCCAAGCAGGTTCCAGGCTCCCAGCTGTCAGCACAGAGCCCGATGCTGGGCTGGAACTCACCAACCATGAGATCATGACCTGAGCCAAAGTCCGAGGCTTTAACCAACTGAGCCACCCCACCCAGGAGTCCCTTATTTTTTATATATTTTTGAGAGAGAGACAGAGTGTGAGTGGGGGGAGGAACAGAGAGAGAGGAAGACACAGAATCCAAAGCAGGCTCCAGACTCTGAGCTGTCCGCACAGAGCCTGATTCGGGGCTCAAACTCACTAACAGAGAGTTCATGACCTGAGCCAAAGTCGGACGCTGAACCAAAGTTGGACGCTTAACCGACTGAGCCACCCAGGCGGTCTCCCCTCCCCCCCCCCCTTTTAAAATGGTGTGTGGTGAGAATCCGAGCTCATCTTTTTGCATGTGCATTTTCAGTTGTTCCAGCACCATTTGCCGAAAAGACCATTCTTTCCACACTGGGTTGTCTCAGCATCTTTGTGGAAAATCAGCTCATCAGAAATATGAGGGCTTATTCTCAATTCTCTTCTATTTGACCTATGTCAATCCTGACGCCCGCACCAAACTGTCTTGATTACCATAACTTTGTAGTAACTGAATAAGCTTTAAATAATACATATTAAGGGCTGGCTAGTGGGGAAGAAGATGGAAAAGAGCCCGCAGCTCTGAAGAGCGCATGCGGAAGTGGTGGGCGTTCTCTGATCTGCCTCCAAAGGTCTGAGGGTGGCCCTCTTCGCTCGACTGCGGGTGTCTGCCTGCGTTCTCCTGGTGCGGCCCTCAAGCTCCAGGCTTTCAACGCAAGGACCACTGGGGAGCTAAAGCCGCCAAAGAACGCTCCACCCTGGCCTCCCACCCGACTCCCGCTGGGAGGTGGAGCCCCTTAATGGCACGCTTTCTCCCTCCCTCCCATTCCTGGAGGCTCTAGCGGCGTAGAGGCAGCAGGAAAATCCACAAGTGGAAAAGAGTCTGCGGCCTATGCAAATCACAAGCTAATGATATGCTAATCGTGTCGCGGAGCCGACATCTCAAGCCCCGCCCGGCTACTGGACGGTCCTGGCCACTCGGAGCACTGGGCCAGGCTGAGGTTGGAGGTGCAGGACCCAGTCACGCCCAGCCACGCCCCCCCCACCACGAGGCCCCGCCTCCTTCCCCACTGGACGGGGACTCGGAGGTGGACCCGCCCACCGGCGCCCTGTGCCCGCCCCTCGAGGGCGCGGTTCTCCGCCTGTCGGCGTCCTGCCTCCTCCATCGCCCGCTGGCGGGGCCGCAGGAAGCCGGGCGCGGCGGGAGTGGAGCCGCTTTTCTGCCGGGCCGCGCGAGCCGGTGAGCGGGCCCCCCGGGACCCCCCTCCCCCGCACTGTCCCAAAGGTGCCCTCCCGCCGAGGTCCTCGTCAGCGCCGTCGCAGACCCGCCTCGCCGTGGGCGTCCCGGGCCCCTTCCCGCTTGTGACGGGCTCTGGGTTGAGGATCCAGGAAAGTCTTGTCCCATTCCTGAGCTGCCCCAGCCTGGGATGGCTGGGGACCCCCATGCCTGAGGGGTCTCTCCCAAGCCGTTCCCATCCTCCAGGGCCTAGGGGGCTGGGGGAGGCACCGGCACCGGCACCGGCACCGGCACCGGCACCGCGCAAGGCCTGGCCTGAAATCACGCGGGCGCTGCCTGGGCGTCCCAGACGCCCCACCCAGAGGAGATCCGTCCTGGGGAGGGTGGGAAAGCAGAATGGAAACGAGAGCCAGGACGGCAGGGACGGGGCCAGGCTGGGAAGAGCTCATGAAGTCCCTGTGGCCTACCTATCCCATCCCCCACCCAGGCTGAGGTCAGCCAGCCCCTGAATGTGGGGGAACCTTTGGAGGCAGAGAGAGGAGGAGGGTGACCTGCCCCAGTTCGAGGAGATCTGGAACGCCCTGTTCCTTCCATAGCCCCTGCCAAGTGCAGAGGTTTGAAGACTTGTCAGTCCCAACCTCAAGCTGGTTCTGGCAGCTCTTCTGTCCAGAGGAAGCCCTACCACTGCCACCCTGTGTCCTGGGCCCTGCCTCATATGGGGTCTGGGAAGGGAGGGATCTTCAGGGACTGCTCTGGGGCTGGTGGTTCTTCCTTTAACCCTCACCGTGGGAAAGGGGCCATCCCCTCCACTCAGCACACCAAGACCCTGCAAGAGAGCTTTGGCTCACTCCTGTGACCATGCCTGCAAGCTTAGCGGGGCAGAGAGGGGATTCTGAGGGCCTAGGGAGGGCTCTGGCATCAGATGGGAAGTCCTAAAAACAAACCAAGGTGTGTGTGCAATGTGTGAAGGACAAGAAATGCTATTTGAATTTGTGCCCTGCCCATAAACCCAGCTCCCTGCCACTTGGGCGTGAAGGTAGTCTCACTCTGGGCTGGGGTTCCTGAGGGCTGAGGTGGGCAGCTCCTGTGAAAAGCTGCTCACTTCCAGTCCCAGGAAGTGAGAGTGAAGTGTCTCTAGCCGCATTTCTTTCTTTGCCTCAACCACAAGCCAGGCAGTGATCATGATTCATGGTGCCCAGTACAAAGGAAAGACCACTTCCCTGCTGGGACAGAATTGGAGCCAAAGCACCCAGCCCCATCTCTGCTCTGCTCTGCTTGACTCTCCTGGAATGGACCTGTCGGCCAGGAAGCCAGGTCACCCCTGGTCCTGGCCTTGCCTGCCTCCCAGGGAACACAGGTGGGTCACTCACATTGATATTATCTTTCGTGCTCACCCAAGGCTGGGTGGGGGTGTGTGAAGAGGTCCCTGCTCATAGCGTGCGGGGTGGGGGAAGGAGGGTCGACAACGATAAACAAGGGAATAGTCCACTCCAATGTGGTGTGAAAAGTACTATTTAGGAGAGAAATAGGGGTACCTGGGTGGCTCAGGAGGCTAAGCCTCTGACTTTAGCTCAGGTCCTGATCTCACAGTTTGTGAGTCTGAGCTCTGAATCAGGCTCTGTGCTGATAGTGCAGAGACTGCTTTGGATTCTCTCTCTCCCTGTCTCTGACTTCCCCCTCGCTCACTTGCTCTCTCTAAAAAATGAAACCTTTTTTTATATTTAAATTTTTTTGTTTATTTTTGAGAGAGAGACAGAGCGTGAGTGGGGGAGGGGCAGAGAAAGAGGGAGACACAGAATCTGAAACCAGCTCCAGACTCTGAGCTATCAGCACAGGGCCCAATGCAGGGCTCGAACTCACTAACCGGGAGATTGTGACCTGAACTGAAACCAAGAGTCAGATGCATAACCGACTGAGCTACCCAGGTGCCCCCAAAATAAAACACTTTTTCAAAAAAGGGAAACAGGGGCACCTGGGTGGCTCAGTCAGTTAAACATCAACTTTGGCTCAGGTCATGGTCTCACTGCTCATGGGTTCTAGCCCCGCATTGGGCTCTGCTGACAGCTCAAGAGCCTGGAGCCTGCTTTGGGTTCTGTGTCTCCCTCCCTCTCTGCACCTCCCCACCTCAAAAATAAATAAAACATTAAAAAAAAAAAAAAAAAAAAAAGGAGAGAAATAGAGGAAGAAGGCCTAGCCCAGCCTGGGGTGGGGGCCAGGGGAGCTTCCCAGGAGTGCTGTCAGGACTGAATCTTGAAGGACCAACAGGATTCTTTCTGGCTAGGATTTTGGAATGTCCACAGCTTAGTTCTTGAGGAGGGCCCAGTTTATTGGACGAAGGGGCTGGAGGACCAAAGGGACCAAAAAGCTGTGACCTAGGAGTCACTGGGGGTATGGAAGAGGACGCCCCCTTGTGGCAGGCAGAGTTTACAAGGGAACTCCCAGAGGGAGGCCAGGGGTCCTCAGACCTGGGAGGCAGGGCTCCCAGCCGGCAAAGAAAGAGCAAAGGTGCTTGGGGTTTCCTGGGCTCTGACTGTCCCTGGAGGCCTGGAGGAAGGAGAAACTGGGAAGAGTCAGCCCCATTGAAAGATTCAGAGTAAAGGTCAGAATCCTGGACAAAGTCCCCAAAGGGCTGCCCAGAGAAGTGGCTGCTGAGAAGGGTACTATAGAAACCTCTCTGTAGAGGGGCAGGACAAGCAGGAACAAGAAAGGACCAGAACTGGAAATGGGGAGGGGCTGGGCTGAGATCCAGCCTCCAGCACCCCCTCCCCCACATGTCTCCCCTGTCACCCACCTCCTCCCTGCCACCTTGGGGTCAGTGACAGTGTGCTACTCTGAAGGGAACCAGCAGGGTCCCAGGGCTCAGATGGGACAGGAGTAGAGCAGTGGGGACGGAAAGGGCAGGAGGAGGTGAAGGTTGTGGAGGAAGCCTGGGCGTCCTGGGAAGAAGAGGGGAGAGCAGTGGGTCCGGGAAGGCTGGGCCGGGGGGGGGGGGGGGTGTACAAACTGTGGCGAGGGTGTGGAGGGGACATTTGGGCCAGCACAGACAGGATCAGGTGGCGCTGGTGGCCTTTCCATTTGCTGTGGATACAGAAATCCTAGAAGGGACTGTGTCTGAGGTTTGCCTGAGCCTGGAACTGGGCCAGGAGGATTGGGGCTGAGGGATCTCTAGGGCCAGTATCACATGCAGGAGCCAGGATGGCAGGACGCACACTCTCACTCACCCTGAGGTTGGGCTGAATGGGCCACTTACTTTGTCAGGGCTCCTGGGGGTCCTCTGGGGAGGGAGCAGACTTTGTGTCCAGAGAAGAGAGAGATTGGAGCGTGTGAAGGAGGCAGTTTAGGGCGGTTCCCATAGGTGCTATTTTAAAGCACCTGAGCCTGGGGCAGAAGGTGTGGAGCGCTCGGCATGTTGGGAAGATGGGGTTGCATATTTCTGATAGTCTCCTGAGTTTCCATGGATCTTCCCAGGACCTGGGGCTAAAAGGAAGAAAACTGTGGGAACCGGAGCTCAGGGGATCCATTGGCTTCACTGGGGTGAAGGCTGCCAGAGCCCAGAGCTCTGAGTGCGGGTGAGGTCTGAAGGCCACGGGGAACCAGGAAGCAGGAGGAGAGCCCAGAGAGAGGGGACTGGAAAAGCACTCTGCATTTGAGGAGGGGGCCTTGGGGCTTTGAGGTCTGGTTACGGCAGCTTCTGTGATGGGAGGGCAGCCCGGATGGGCGGTGTTGGGGGGGGGGGGTGGGGGAGGCGAGAAACTGAGATAAGACTGAGCCAGATATGGGGGTGGTACGGTTTCATCTGCTTGGTGTGTGACCCCATGTGCATGTGGTGTGCCTGTATATTTGTGTAGCATTTGTTTATCTCTGGGCTTGTCTGCATGTGTCCGTGTAGGTGTGTATTTGTACATGTGATGTCTGCATGTGTGACTGTGTGTGTGTCTCTGTCTCTAGATTTTTCTGTGTGAGTGTGTATCGGTGTAAGTGTGTCTGCACATACGTCTGTGTACCTGCGTGGTTCTGTGTGTTTCTGTCTATGCAGTGTGTGTGTGTGTGTGTGTGTGTGTGTGTCCGTGAACATGTATCTTGGCATATGCCCGTGTGTGGCTGTGTATGTATCTGCATGTTTGGGGGTGGGTGGAGGGGTTGCTCAGAAAAGCCCTGGCAGGTCATTATCCAGCATCACTGTAGAACTTGACTCTGTCATGGGCTCCCTGTGAAAGGAGTAAGTGCCAAGGGCCTTTGGATGAGACCTGAGCCTTTTCCCGAAAGCTGCTGGTTTGGTGCCCTTGGAGGACTATTCTGTGTGTGCTCCTTTGACTACACACAGCACCGGCTCACCCACCTAGGCAGTCTCAACAGCAATGACGGTAGAGCCGGCAGCGTTGTGAAAGTCTGTGTTTGTGTGCAGGAAGCCTGCTTATGGATGTTTGAAAATACATCTGTGTGTGCCTGCGGGGGCATTGGGACTAGGCTGGCTCTAGAGGTCTGTTCCATTCTACAAGCGACTACTGAGTGCTTGCTGTGTGCGGGAGGGGACCCCAAGACTGGGCCAGGAAGTACCACCCGCTGACCACCAAACAATGTAAGTCTAGGAAGAGTTCCACCCACCTGCCCTGTTGCATTGTTGGCTCGCCTACCTGCCTCTCCTGACAGGCTGGCTCTGGGAAGTGGGTGAAAGGAAATGCCAAGGCCAGCGTGTTTGCCTCTGGCCACCTCCTAGGGGGCAGTACACTTGGTGATACCTAGTGCTGGGGCAAGAGGAAGGAATGGTTTCAGCCACCCAGGGAAAGTGGCAGGTGAACACGGGGAGGGTCGGCAGCTCCATTCTGTCCCCTCCACAGGTGGCCCAGGCAGTGGCAGCCGTGACAGTGAGGCGGTGACAGCAGAATTTGTGGCAAAGGATGCCCCAGGTCCTGGAGCGTGCAGAGGGCTGCTGGGCCTGGGTAGTGCTGCTGGCCTCCCTGGTGACCCAGGGCCTCACCCTGGGCTTCCCCACATGCACTGGCATCTTCTTCACTGAACTGCAGCATGAGTTCCAGGCCAGCAACAGTGAGACCTCCTGGTTCCCCTCCATCCTGACAGCCATGCTCCACGCTGGGGGTGAGCAGCCTGGGGAGGGCCCAAGGGAGGGTTGAGAAAGAGCGGGGGGTGAGAGAGGAAGCCACAGTCTCCATGGCCTCCTGGATCCCTCTCTCTGCGACCACAGGCTTTGTCTCATGGGGTGAATTCCTAAGATGTCACCTGATTTCAGCAGGGCCAGCCCCCCTGGCTGGAATCCAGTAGGTCTGGGCTGGGCAGGTCTGAGCTAGGCTGGGCTGGGGAGGGGGAGAGGGCTAGAGGCACCTGGGATACGAAGCCAATCCTCTCAGTGGCTAGGGGATCAATGCGGACTGTAGGAATGTCAGGCACTCAGCAGACTTGAGAAAGAGACACTTGAGTGATCTCTCTGAACCTGTTTCTTCCTCTGCAATATAGAGGTAATGCCCAGCACCCTACCCACCTCCTACATGGGATCATAGGGAAGATCACATGACTCCCCGGAAAGTAGTATTTGGAGGCCCTCATTAGAGTCTTCAGTATGGGAAAGGGGGCTTGAGGTACACACCAGGTGCAAGATCGGGGCAGGGCAAGAGCCCCATCTCTCACCCTGAGGCAGAAGGGCTGGGGAGGTGGCCGGGAAGGCAGTGCCCCACCTCATTTCCTGTTTGGCTCCTCCAGGAATGTGACCCCCTCACCTTGTGAAGGGGGAAGGCCAGGGCTGCCTGCCAGGCTCTCTACAATAGACTTGGGCTCAGGGGCCTGCCCCTGGCTCCTGAGAGCTCTATCACGGAGACTCCATAGACAGTGACCTCCTCCCGGTGTCAGGGTGGGGGCCGGTCAACTGCAGCCAGATCTCCCATTCCTCAGGACTCTCCCCATGGGTGTGCTTGCTTGCCTCAGGTGACCCCATCTCCCTACCAACCTCCTGCCACTCCCTCCACCTGGTACCAGCAGCCTCCTTGTTATTCCAGGTCCTTCCTTCCAATTGGGCGGGAGGTCAGACTGGGATAGATGCCCTCACTGAGGTGATCCCTGCACCTGCCGCCCCAGGGCATGGGCTCGGGGCCCTGGGAAAGGCTGGGACTGGCCCAGACCGCATGACCTTTTCACCTACAAGGCTGGAGCAGAAGTGGGAACTTCAGGCAGTTCCTTCCATGCTTCCGTAGAGGGGTCTGCGTCAGGTACTGGGAAACCGGCACCCAGTGGGGACCCCCACTTCTCCACCAGCTTTAGACTTACCGCCCCCTGGCAGGCACACCAGCCCCTCAGTCGGCCTGGGATTCCTGTCTGTCTCACATACATACACCTTTAGCCCATACTCATTCAGAGTATTGTAGACATTTTAAACTTGAATGTGTCCTTGATCCCAGGCACTCCCTGCCCCACCCATCTTAGAGATGAAGAAAACAAGCAAGCACAGAGTATAGGGCATGCTCAGGGTAGCAGAGTGGGTTTGGGGAGCAGTGCCCCTGCAGAGGAAACCCCCTGCCTCCCGGCACCCTCAGCTGGCACAGGTCCCAGCCCTACCCCGAACTCCATGACTCAGGACTTTTCCAAAGTCAGGCCAGAATTTGGGGTGGGGAAGATGGAAGAAGTGTGGGACAGCAGTCATGTTCACTGCAGAGGCTTGCCTCTCTATAGCAGCCTCTACTTGATTATCTCTGAGTATGGGCCACTCACTTCCTCTGTCACTCCCATACTCATACTGGCTCACAACCCCCTCTACCCCAGAGGCACACATGCGCACACGCACACACACACTTCCCTTGTCCCTTTGGCTGCACTCTGGGAGAGTAACTCTGGAGAAACTCCATTATGTGTCCTTGAGGGCAGGGCACCTGGTGAATGAGGCCCTGCCAGGTGAGGAGAAGCAGCCAGCCAGGACTGGCTGCTTTCTGCCCTGGCTCTGGAGTCGTGAGAAAGCAGCTCAGGATGGGGGTGGGGTGGAAGAGAACAGGCCCTTCTCCACCAGAAGCCAAACATCTGAGTGCAAGACTTTGTGTTGGCTGGATGTGATGGGGGTAGGGGGAGAGGGCACCCCACCCAGTTTTCTCCAGGGTCCCAGGCTGCCCACCCTGGACGTGATGGAGCATAGTGGGAGGACTGTGGCCAGTCCTCTTGAGAATGGGAGGTAGGCAAGGGCCTGAACACTCGTGGGACCTCCCCTCGCAGCTGGTCAGATGTCATCCAGTGTGACCTCCTGTAGGGGAGGAAACTGAGGCACAGAGAGGGATCGCGTTTGCCCCAGCCCAGAGCCAGCCTGTGGCAGGGTGGCAATCAAAATCTAGGCTTACAGGCCTCAGGGCTGTGCCCTTTAAGCTGCCACACTAGTTCCTGCTGGAAGCACCTCCCGACCCCCCTGTCTGCCTCCCTGCAGATCTCCTCACTCAGCTGCCACCTGCTGGCTGCCTCCTCACCCCTGCCCTTCCCTGCTCCTCCTCACAGGACCCCTATGCAGCATCCTGGTGGGACGCTTTGGCTGCAGAGTGACGGTGATGCTGGGGGGCGCACTCGCCAGCCTCGGCATGGTGGCCAGCTCCTTCTGCCACACCCTTAGCCAGCTCTACCTCACGGCAGGATTCATCACAGGTGACTGTATTCCCATTTCTAGAATTTCTGGGTGCCTCCTAAAAAGTGCCAGACCTAAGTGCAGGCAGTGGGCCTTATCTTCTGGGGCTGCTTCTAGTCACACGAGGGAGAAGGACAACGAACAGATACATAAAGAAGGATTGTTGCTGGGGCGCCTGGGTGGCGCAGTCGGTTAGGCGTCCGACTTCAGCCAGGTCACGATCTCGCGGTCTGTGAGTTCGAGCCCCGCGTCGGGCTCTGGGCTGATGGCTCGGAGCCTGGAGCCTGTTTCCGATTCTGTGTCTCCCTCTCTCTCTGCCCCTCCGCCGTTCGTGCTCTGTCTCTCTCTGTCCCAAAAATAAATAAAAACCGTTGAAAAAAAAATTTAAAAAAAAAAAAAGAAGGATTGTTGCTGATCATGACAAGCACCTGAGAAGACAGGACAGCTGATATGATCGTGTCCTGGCTCGGGATGGGGGTGGGCAGAGATTCAACAAGCAAAGAGGTAAAATATCTAGAACACCCCATGCAGAAGGTAAAGCAAGGGCAGGAGAGGTTACTACTTTCAACAGGGCAGTGAGGGAAAGCCTTGCAGAGAAGGGGACATTTGGGCAGAGAACTAATGGGGAGGTGAGGGAATCTGCAACTAGGCCCTTGGGGAAAGAGCATTCCAACAGCAAGGGCAAAGGCCCAGAAGCGCCCAGCAGGCAGTGAGGTGGCCAGTAGGGTAGAAGCACACGAGTAAGGGGGTCAAAAGGTGGGGTGGCGGCTGGATGGGGGGTTCAGTAACATCATCCAACTGCCATTTGTAGAGCACCACTCTGGCTCCTGTATTGAGCACTGGGCGGGGGGGGGGGGGGGGTGCGGTGCACCAGGTTGGAGCAGGAGAACAGGTACAGACAGGAAGTGGCTATACCTTCAACCAGGGCAATGTGATGGAGACGATAAGTGGTCAGGTTCAGGACTGCAGGTGAGGTGCAGAAAAGAATTGGCACCTCTGCAATTGGCGGGACTCGAACCCACAAACTGCGAGATCATGACCTGAGCCGAAGTCGGACGCTTAACCGACTCAGCCACCCAGGCACCCCGAGCATCCAATTCTTGATTTCAGCTCAGATTAGGATTCCAGGGTCGTGGACTCCTGGTCCAAGCTTCTAGGACCCAAGAAGGGTGACACCAAGGTTTTTGCCCCAAACCACCAGAAGGATGAAGTAGCCTTTAACTACAATGGGGAAACTAGGGGAGGAGCAGGTTTGTGGGCGCTTGGGAAGCTCAGGTGTGGACACATCCAACCGGAGCTGCAATAGGCAGTTAGGGATCAAGACATGGCTGGCATTCAGGTCTTGAGGCGAAGTATCATCCTGCTCTCCCTGAGGGAACAAGGGTGGGTGGCTGAGGAGGCCTGAACACTGAGTCCCAGGACCCTGCAGTGCCCAGCATTCTGGGTGGGAAGAAGTGACAGAGGCAGGAAGAGACACAGGAGAGCAGGATTTCTCATGAAAGCAAGCAAAGAAAGTGCACGGGGCTGTGGCGGGAGTGAGGGCTGCTGTGGATCAGATGGAGGGGACCAGCCTTGATCTTTGGATTTGGCAATATGGAGGTTGGTGACGTTGATAAGAGCAATTCTGGAGCAGAGGTGAGAGTGAAAGTCTGATTGGAATAGATTCAAAAGAGAATAGGAAGACAGGAATTGGAGACAGCCAAGATAAACAGTATTTCCAGGAAGTTACAGTGAAGGGGAATGGAGAAATGGGCCAGTATCCAGAAGAGGCTGGGGTCAAGAGAGGGTTTTTTGTTTTGTTTTGTTTTGCTTTGCTTTGTTTTGCCTTTTTTTTTTTTTCTAGAGAGTGAGAGAGAACGTGCGCACACATGAATAGAGGAGGGGTAGAGGAAGAGAGAGAGAGAGAGAGATTGAATCTCAAGCAGGGTCCATGCTCAGTGCAGAGCCCAGAACAGGCTGGATCTCATGACCTGAGCTGAAATCAAGAGTTGGACACTCAAGGGACTGAGCCACCTGGGCGCCCTTTCCTCCCCGCCTTTTTTAGATTGTGTTGTTTGTTCGTTTGTTTGAGAGAGAGGGAGAGAGAGACGCACTCACACACAGAGGAAGAGACAGAATCTTAAGTAGGCTCCACACTCATCACAGAGCCCGATGCAGGGCTCGATTCCACGACCCTGGAATCCTAATCTGAGCTGAAATCAAGAATTGGATGCTCGGGGTGCCTGGGTGGCTGAGTCGGTTAAGCGTCCGACTTCGGCTCAGGTCATGATCTCACAGTTTGTGGGTTCGAGTCCCGCGTCGGGCTCCGTGTTCACAGCTTGGAGCCTGGAGCCTGCTTTGGATTCTGTGTCTGCCTCTCTCTCTCTGCCCCTCCCCCACTCACACTCTGTCTCTCTCTCTCAAAAACAAATACACATTAACAAAAATTTTAAAAATAAAAAAAAATTGGATGCTCAAAGGGGCTCCTGGGTGGCTCAGTTAGTTAAGCATCAAACTTCAGCTCAGGTCATGATCTCGCAGTCCATGAGTTCAAGCCCCACGTCGGGCTGTGTGCTGACAGCTCAGAGCCTGGAGCCTGCTTCCAATTCTGTGTCTCCCTCTCTCTCTGCCCCTCCCTCACTTGCACTCTATCTCTCTCTGTGTCTCAAAAATAAACATTAAAAAAAAAAAAAAAAGAATTGGATGCTCAACAGATTGAGCCATCCAGGCGCCCTATGTTTGGTTTTTTTTTTTTAAGTTTATTTATTTTGAGAGAAAGGATAGAAAGCACATGTTTGCACAAGTGGGGGAGGGGCAGAGAGAGAGAGAGGGAGAGACAATCCCAAGCAGGCTTTAAGCCATCAGTGCAGTGCCAGACGCTGGGTTCAATCTCACGAACAGTGAGATCATGACCCGAGCCGAAAGCAAGAGTCGGACGCTTAACCGACTGAGCCACCCAGGCGCCCCACCCCCCATTTTTTGCTTTTTTAAACTGCTTCATTAACTTCACAATATAGAATGAGTATCGTTCCATGCAATAGAGTAAAACTCCCCTGCTGACAGAATCTTACTGACTGGGTCAAAATATAACATTAAAAGTGTGCCTGGCTGGCTCAGTCGGTAGAGCATGTGACTCTTGATCTCAGAGTCGTGAGTTCAAGCCCCATGTTGGGCATGGAGCCTACTTAAAACAAAAGCAAAACCCACATTCAATTAGAAGCTGGTTGGGGCACCTGGTTGGCTCAGTTGGTTAAGTGTCCGACTTCAGCTCAGGTCGAGTTCTGTTTGTGAGTTTGAGCCCCACATTAGGCTCTCTGCTGTCAGCATGGAGCCCACTTTGGATATTCTGTCTCCCTGTCTCTACCCCTTACCTGCTCGCTCTCTCTTTCAAGAATAGGGGTGCCTGGGTGGCTCAGTCGGTTAAGCATCAACTTCAGCTCAGGTCATGATCTCACAGTTTGTGGGTTCAAGCCCCGTGCCAGGCTCTGTGCTGACAGCTCAGAGCCTGCTTTGGATTCTGTGTCTCCCTGTCTCTTTGCCCCTCCTTCGCTTGTGCTCTGTCTCTCTTTCTCAAAAATAAATAAACGTTAAAAATTAAAAAAAAAAAACAAAAATAAACATTAAAAAAAAAAGCTGATAACAGGAGCCCCACAAGAAACAGGTAACACCAAAAGGTTTACAATCAAGGTACATCGTGAACATGTAAGTTTAGGAAGCAGGTGCGTCTTCTTGTGGACTTGAGGGAAAACATCAGGATTCAAGGCATAAGGCAAAACTCATCATGATGGTCACAGTGAGGAGGGTCAGTGCTAACTGCTCGCAGGCCATAAGTGAGTTGCTTTTCCCTCTGATGTCTCACTTCCTCCTCAATCCTTCTCAAATTCTCTTCTCTTACCCTTGCCCGTGGCTCTCCAAGCCTCTGACTTCTGTCTCACCTATACTGCAGGATAGAATGGCCTGTGATTTACTCTAGGCTCATGATACTCACCAGCTTCCAAAGGGAGGGCTGGGGACCCTCAGGGCCACCAGGAGCAGGTACTGAGAAGGGAGTGATGGCAGGGTTTCTGTTTCGGTTTGGTTTTAATGGGAGAAATAACGATAAAGGAGAATGATCTGGCAAAGAGGAGAAAATGGTTGGTGCAGGAGAGGGAAATTGCTGGAGGGATACAACAAGATGCAGGCGTAAGTGGAGGATTGGTCTCAGCTGGACCGTCCAGTGTCACAGGTGGGAGGCAGGTGGTCAGTTGGGAGTGAGGATGGGGAACGGGTGGGGATGCATGGAGAAGGACTGGTGATCTTCCAGGAGGGCGAGAGAATAAACGGACGGTGACATCGCAGGTGGCCCGAGGGCCGTGGTCATGGTGTAGTTGTGAGCTTTCCCTCTAACATGTTCAGCTGTGCAGGGCAGACATGGATTGGGTCGCGGGTGGCATCTGAACCGAGCCAGGAGAGGGAGGTCTAAGGGAAGCGTACTCTAGGCAGTGGGAACGGCACCGGCAAATGTCCAGCGGTGAGGGGCAGCTTGGTGTCCAGAGGAAGAGAAAGAAGCTGATGTCGCTCAATCATGGTGAGTGACAGGGACAATGGCCTGAGATGATCAGGGCCAGACTTGTGCAGAGCCTTCCAGGGCATAGTAAATTCTGTGGCATTTTTTTTTTTTTTTCTAGATGTGATGGGAAGTCTTTGGAAGGCTAAGTGGGGAAGGGACTTACCCCAATTTAGTTTTGTTTTTTTTTTTTATGTTTATTTACTCTTTTTTGAGAGAGAGACAGAGCATGAGTGGGTGAGGGGCAGAGAGGGAGACAGAATCTGAACCAGGCTCCAGGCTCTGAGCTATCAGCACAGAGCCTGATGCAGGGCTTGAACTCATGAACTATGAGATCATGGCCTGAGCCGAAGTCGGACGCTCAACCGACTGAGCCACTGGGTGCCCCTCAATTTAGGTCTTTAAAGATCACTCTGGTGCTGTGCCAAGGAGAACAGGTGTGACCCCGGCAGTCCTGGGAAGGCAGATCTGAGGGCAGGGGTGGGACGCTTCTAAGGAGGTGGTGAGGCAGGCTTCTTCCATCTTAAATCCATCCCTGGGGACCTGGACGTGGGTCTGGGCTAGAGCGGAAGGAGGGCAGACATGGGACACGACCCCATGACCCCGCTCTGAGTGCTGGTGGGAGGCCCCCCCAATGCCCTTGAGCTGGTCTCTCTCCCCCTGCAGGCCTGGGCATGTGCTTCAGCTTCCAGTCGAGCATCACGGTGCTGGGCTTCTACTTCTCCCGCCACCGGGCACTGGCCAACGCACTGGCTTCAGTGGGCGTCTCCCTGGGCATCACGCTCTGGCCACTGCTCTCCCGCTACCTCCTGGAGAACCTGGGCTGGAGAGGCACTTTCCTCATCTTCGGCGGGGTCCTTCTCCACTGCTGCGTCTGCGGGGCCATCCTGAGGCCTGTGGCCACCAGCACGGCCCCTGAGACCAAAGAAGGCCCCCCTCCACCTTCCAAGACATCTGCACCTGGCTGCCTGGCAGCGTGCGGTGCGGCCATCCAGCGCCACCTGGCCTTCGACATCCTGCGGCACAACGCGGGCTACCGAGTGTTCACGCTGGGCGTTATGTGGATGATCCTGGGCTTCCCGCTGCCTCACGTCTTCCTGGTGCCATACGCCACGCGGCATGGGGTGGACGAGCACAAGGCGGCCCTGCTCATCTCCATCATCGGCTTCAGCAACATCTTCCTACGGCCCGTGGCTGGGCTGCTGGCAGGCCGGCGGGACTTTGCTGGCCACCGGAAGTACCTGTTCAGCCTGGCAGCCCTGCTCAATGGCCTCACCAACCTGGTGTGTGCAGCGTCGGCAGACTTCCGGGTGTTGGTGGTCTACTGCTTGGTGTACAGCGTGTCCATGAGTGGCATTGGTGCCCTCCTCTTCCAGGTGCTCATGGACATTGTGCCCATGGATCGGTTCTCCAGCGCCCTGGGCCTCTTCACCATCCTGGAGAGCATCTCCATCCTTACCTCCCCACCACTGGCTGGTGAGGCCCCGGGAGGGAGAGAGGGAGGGAAGGAGGGCGGGCGGCCAGGCGTACGTGGGCGGGACCTGGGTGGCGGATATGGAGACAGGGAGGAGAGGAACAGTCTGGACAGATTCGGGTGCCATCCAGCATCTCCAGGGCTAGGAACCTGGAATCCGATTTTTCCCAAACACCTTAGGGGCCTGGCCGCAGACTGTTCCCCAAGCTGGCACCCAGGGTGTAAATAGTTAAAAATAAGGGTTTTCGTACCAGCTGTACTGGAGCCCTTCCCCTTCTTCTCTGTGCCTCTGTTTTCTTATCAGTAAAGTGGGGGCGATAAGAGAATCTACCTTGTAGGCTTGTGAGGATCACCGTTACATAGCAAAGAGCTTACCAGAAAGCCTGGCACGTAATAAGTGCCACGCACGCACGTTTCCTGTTATTAACATCCTGGCTCTCCCACTTCCTGCCTGTGGGACCCAGGCACGTCATTTTCCTTCTCTGAGCCACAGTGTCATCTACAGAATGCAGACAAGAACACCTGCCCTCGCCACCGATCAGCCTGTGCCAGGCATTGGTGGGCACGGCTGAATACGGAGGCCTAGTCCCCACCTCTCAGGGCTGACTTTCTGGTGGGAGAGTCCGGAATTAAAGCAGAGAGACATGATTTGCTCAGCACGGTGATTTGTGCCGGGAGGGAAACAAACCGATGTGGGAGCAGAGACCCCCATGAGCAGACTTGCCAGGCAGCTGAGAGTGTGACATTCAAAGTGACAGCGAAGGTATGTGAAGCCCTTGCTGCTGGGGGACAGTCAGTACATGGCAGGGGTTAGTACTGTAGTGCAGTGATGATGGGGACTCTTCCCAAGTGTGGCACTGAAGTCCCAGTTTCCAAGGGAGTTCTACAAGCCAACAAGTGGAGACAGCTTACCCAGGAGGAAGTACAGGAGGGTCCAGGCGTGGCTGGGCAGATATCCCAGACTGCTAGCTTCCTGCTACCAAGGGTAAGGGAGACAGGCCCTTAGGTGCTTTTCTGGCCCAGAGGTTCTTCGTGCCCCTGGGAGAGCAGGTTTCCTGTTTCCTCTCGTTTCATTCAACAGATCTCTATTGAGTGCCTTCTAGATGCCAGCCACAATAGCTGATACTGGGGATACGGCAGAGCCAAAAATCAAATCCCTGCTCTCTGAGAGCACACGAGTTAGTGGGAAGGAGGCCTGGCATCCCTGGGACGGTGGCCTAATTTGCTCTCTGTCCCCCAGGGCTCCTCCTCGACACCACCAACAACTTCAGCTACGTTTTCTACATGTCAAGCTTCTTCCTCATATCAGCTGCCCTCTTCATGGGTGGCAGCTTCTGTGTCCTGCAGAAGAAGGAGAGGCAAGGCAGGCCGGCCGAGGCCGAAGGAGCCGTCACAGAAGTTGCCTCAGAGCAAGGCCTCACAGTGGAGGACCCACGTGGTTCCGAGAAGCAGCTGTACACCGAGATCACATATGTGACCAGCGTCTGAGCCCTGGGGATCGTGTGTGACCAGCGGCTGAACCCCAGGGTCTTGTGTGTGACCAGTGGCTGAGCCCTGAGGTCAGTGAGTGACCACTGCCTCAGCCTAGGGATGTGATATCCAGCTGCCAGAGGCTGGGGTGAAGGGCTCACCAGGAAGCCTGAACCAAAAGCCCTCCAGGCTCTGTACATTGGGACTCAGCCAGGAGCTGGGACCTTGGAGGCTGGCCTCCAAAGACTCAGGGTTCCTACCAACCAGCAGAATCCAGGAGCGGGTCCTCCTGACTTTTCCCCTTGGGTACCGGAGTGAGTCTAAATCCTCCTCGGCTCAGCTGGCTGCCCAGTATTGCTGTTGCAACTCAGCACACTAGACCCTCCAGTCTAGCTCAATGTTTCTGATGTGATCTCTTTGTCCTTCTCCGGCCTCCAGACAGTTCCAAAGACCCCACCCCACCTCTGAGGCCCTCCTGCCCCATTTCTTCTCAAGTGCCCCAGTCTTTGCCTTAGGGCTGCCCACAGCACAGGTTGCTGGGCCTCATGCTTACTGGAACCTTGGGAAGAAGAACCTCGTGTGAGAATGAGTTATGGCCGGTGATGGTGGAGGGCCAGGCTGAGGGGTTGGCCTGGACGCAGGCTACGGACAGATGAAATGTTGGGTAGAAGAGCCATCCTGGCGTCCGAGCAAAGAACTGGAGGGGAGCCCTTCCTTGGCTTGAGTCCTAGAATCAGTGTGAGGAGTCCCTGCACACTGAGCAGGGCCTGCTCTAGGGTCTCCCTCCCTCCCTTGCCCTCCCCTCCCCCTGCCCCCCAATCTTAGCCATGAACATTAGTGCTGGGGTAGATGGAAACCTGACATTTGACTGAGCAGGGTGGGGAAGGATTGCTAGGCAGAGCCCAAGGACCTCTGTGAAGACAGGGCTGCTTTTGCAACAGAAGCCCTTTTACTCCTCCCTCCTGTCCTGCTCTCTTTACTGTGTCACAGGTGTCCACCCTGCTCCCTGTTGGCCTGTGCCTGTGACATGGAGGTCAGTGCTCCCCACATGCATACTCTTTTTGCTGGTACCGTGGTCATCACTTGGGGGCTAGCTGTCATCAGCCCAAACTTGTCCCAGCAGGATACCAACTGAGGCAATGGAAAAAGAGTTTGTTTGAATTACACACAAAAATGTTCCTGCCGCAGGTTATAAACCTGGTGAACTAATGAAACCGGAAAACAGGCGTAAGTCCTGCCCCTCCCCCTTCAGTT
The DNA here is from genome assembly GCF_028018385.1 of Neofelis nebulosa. Classification (NCBI taxonomy): domain Eukaryota; kingdom Metazoa; phylum Chordata; class Mammalia; order Carnivora; family Felidae; genus Neofelis; species Neofelis nebulosa. The sequence goes on along the minus strand of NC_080797.1, from coordinate 19,317,721 downwards.
CTCCCTGCTCAGCAGGGGTCCGCTCTGACCCAAGTCCTTGTTTGTTGATTCAGGCTCAACCAGGCTCCAACAAGAAAGCCTTATCGGGAAAATAAATTTTATTTTCGTGACCTGACTTCAGCCTGCCTTCTTTTCCTGCCCAGCTGGCGTGAGTAAGCATCCTTGGGGATGTTCAGTTTTTTCCAGGACCCTGCCATGAGTGCCCCCTTATGGTCAAGGAAAGTAGTGCAGAGGTGAAGCAAAGGGCTGTGGGCTGTCATAATTTGCTGTGTAATTTTGGGCACCATCACTGGGCCTTAAAAAAAGGAGGGGGCGCCTGGGTGGCTCAGTCAGTTAAGCGGCCGACTTCGGCTCAGGTCATGATTTTGCAGTCCATGAGTTTGAGCCCCGCGTTGGGCTCTGTGCTGACAGCTCAGCCTGGAGCCTGTTTCAGATTCTGTGCCTCCCTCTCTCTGACCCTCCCCCATTCATGCTCTGTCTCTCTCTGTCTCAAAAAAATAAATAAATAAATAAACGTTAAAAAAAAAATTTAAAAAAAAAAAAAAAAAAAGGAGGAGGTTGGCCTGGATGAACTGGATGAATCAGAGTCTCTTCTTGTTTGAAAAATCTGATCCTGAAGACCCCCCATTGCCTTCCTGCTCCTCACCCAGTCCTGTGCTTGGCCACCATCTACAGCCTGTGGACCAAAGGGGAAATGCTTGGACACATTTTACCAGGTCCTGTCTCCTCCATCTTAACTGAGTGGAAAAGGAGAGAGTTGGGACTGGTGGGAAGATGGATGCTTTTGGTGCTAGTAGCCACCAGGCTTTGAAGTGTGCAACCCCTATTAGGCCCACTTCCTAGAAACAGATTTCTTTTAAGGAAAAAAAATACCAGTGAACATTCAGCAGAGGGAAATTCAACCTCATCTGCCCCCAGCCAAGAGTGGCGATAATCTCTGGGCAGAATGCTTTCCACAAATATTGAGCATTTACTCCGTGCCAGAGCTGGGCAGAGAAGAGTAAGTCTTGGTGCTGCCCTCAGCACAAAACCAAGGACTGAGAATTGTTCCCCAAGGAGGAAAGCCCCTGAGTCTCTCGGAGGAGACAAATGAGGAAGGGAGAAATGAAGGAAGGCGGCCCATCTGATTCCAGAATCCACACTTAGCTATTTTCCTGGGAATTCTCTAGAGAGGGTCTGGAGCAGTTTCTGACCAGTGGAGAGTAGAGCTCACGTACATCCTGTCCCTAAGCTCTGCGCCCCTTAGCGCCCAGGACTTTGCTACTCTGTCCAGCCAGAGGCAGAGAAGCCCCTGGCCACCTTGGGATGAGATGTACTTCCCCAGGTTGTATCAGCTCCCCACAGAAGTTGAAGGGCTTGATGAGGGGTCTTGGGGCCACTGTCCTAAGTAGAGCCGCTAGGGTACCCAAGAACCCAGATTCTAGTCATAACTCCTGTCCCAAGGGGTGTGCATAGGGCAGGGGCTGACTACAGGCACCATGGTCAAAAGACGCATGTTGGGGTGCAAGGAACTGACGCCCTCATTCCAGAGTCGTCCCTTAGTCTGGGAGGTTGGGGTGCGCCCCTCATCAAGTGCAAAGGGGGTTTTGAGGTCCTTCTGCTTCGACGTTCCCCCCACATGGGCGCCCTCCGACTCCTCTGCGTTCCCAAGGGCCCTTAGAGACACCCCTTGATGCAACCTCGACCCCTCACCACCCTTCCGGACGCGCGTCGCCTCCAGCCAGGGGCTCAAGGCACAGAACGCGCCGCTCACGCGCGCCGAGCGCAGGAACGGCCCGGCCCCTTGTTTGCCTAGGCCCGCCCCTTCCGCCCTCTGGGGTGGGGCTAAGTGAGGCTTCCGCCGGAAACCCGGAATCGAGCAGAAAACCAAGCTCGGAAGCTAGGCTGTGGGTGTTGCTAGTCCCTCGTCCTCGTCTCCTGCGTCCAAATTTAGGTTTTCACGCCCAGTTTTTACAAGGTCCTGAGCTCAGCCCCACATTCCAACTTCGGCAGAACCTGAGGCCAGGAAAGGAACCTATTTCCGGCCTCACCTCCCACTCTCCTGTCCTTCCCCGGTCCCCCTCTGCCCCCCTGACCATGGCCCAGAAGCCGAAGGTAGACCCCCACGTCGGGCGCCTGGGATACCTGCAGGCACTGGTCACGGAATTCCAAGAGACGGAGAGCCAAGGTGAGAAGGGCAGGGTGGGGGGCAGAAGACGGGGCAGTGGTCCGGCCGCCACAGCCGTTCCGAACCTGGCCCCAATGCCGCTTTTCTACCGCAGACGCCAAGGAGCAAGTACTGGCCAACCTCGCCAACTTCGCCTATGACCCCAGTAACTACCAGTATCTGCGGCAGCTGCAGGTCCTTGATTTATTCCTCGATTCGCTGTCGGAGGAGAATGAAAACTTGGTGGAGTTTGCTATTGGTAAGGATGGGGCAGATCTCCCAGATGCCTGATTTGACTTGGTGAGATAAGTGAGTCATTGGGAAAGGAATCTTTTAAGCAGTCCCTCTGCTGAGAAGGCAGGTCGTCTCATTGTCTGTACCAGCGATGTCTGTGCCACCTCCTCGGTTAACACATTGTCCCGGGCCACAGCTAGCTTGAGTCAGGTCCGCAACTAATGCCCAGGACTTCCTCTGCATGCGTGCTTTCCCTCCCACTTAGAGATGAGATAATAATTGAGGGAATGGATTGAAGCCACTTGAAGGGAAAAACGTTTATAGAATGCCGTTTTTAAACATCTCTATTAGAAAAAAAAATTTTTTTTTAATGTTTATTTTTAAGAGAGAAAGCGTGCACATGGGGGAGAGGCAGAGAGAGGGAGACACAGAATCCGAGGCAGGCTCCAGGCTGTCAGCACAGAGCCTGTCGCGGGGCTCGAACTCAGGAACCAAGAGATCATGACTCTAGCAGAAGTTGGATGCTTAACCAGCTGAGCCACCCAGGTGCCCCATAAACATCTGTGTCCTAATGTATTAATATCAGGAGACGTAGAGGTGATTTGGAATGGCTATGACTTCTGTAGTTGTTATGGTCTAAAACCTATGAATTATTCAGTGGATATACTTATTGGGCATGTACTGTGTGAGGAAGTTACTGTTCTTGTTTTGTTTTTTTCTTTAAGTTTATTTTGAGAGAGGGAGAAGGGGCGGGACAGAGTCGGGGGAGAGAGAATCCTAAGCAGGTTCCGCACTGTCAGTGCAGAGCCCGACGTGGGACTTGATCTCAGGATCCATAAGATCATGACCTGAGTTGAAATCAAGAGTCAGATGCTTAGCCGCCTGAGCCACCCAGGGGCCCCTGCTGTTCTAAATGCTGGAGATATGGGGAACAAGTTGGGGAAAGGTCTTTGCCCTCAAGGAACTTACATTCTAGTAGGGGGAGACAGATGGTGAGCAAACAAACAAAAAAGCTGAGGCTCTGAAAGAAGTGAACAGGGTGATGATGGAGAGCATAGGTGGGAGCTGCTTCATTTCTGCCATCATGGGAAGTCATTGTAGAAAGAGGCCCAGCATGGTCAGGAACCCTAAAGCAGGAGGAGCCAGAAAGAAGGCTGATGTGGCAGGCTATGGTGAATGAAGCAGATTGGTACAAAATGGGTTACAGAGGTGGGCGGCACCAGAATTTATAGGGACTTAGATCTAGGCCATGGGAAAGAGTTTGGATTTATTCTGAGGACAAATGTTCATTTTTCAATATGCATCTTAAAAAATAACGTTTTTCTACACAGCCAAAAGAATCTTATTTACATAGAGAAAGAAACCTTTTATTTATTTATTAGGTTTATTTATTTATTTTGAAAGAGAAAACCCACACGCCTGCCAGTTGGGGAGGGGCAGAGAGAGAGAGAGAGAGAGAGAGAGAGAGAGAGAGAATCACATCACAAGCAGGCTCCGAGCTGTCAGTGCAGAGCCCCATGTGGGGCTTGGTCTCACGAATCGTGAGATCATGACCTGAGCTGAAATCAGGAATCAGATGGTTAACCAACTGAGCCACCCAGGCGCCCCGAGAAAAAAACATTTTATAATAAATCCATTATCACTTAATACCTACTTATGCAAATTTTTCTAATAGTTCCCAAAAGGACATTTTCCTGTTGGTTTGTATAAACCAGGAACCAATCCAGAATTCATGCATTTAATCTGGTTGTGATGTTCCTTAGCTCTCTCTTTCTCTCTTTCTGTCTTTCTCTCTTTTTAAATGAACTTTGTGTTTTCTTTAATTTTTTAAATGTTTATTCATTTTTTGAGAGAGAGAGAGAGAGAGAGACAGAGCATGAGCAGGGGAGAGGCAGAGAGAGAGGGAAACACAGAATCCATAGCAGGCTGCAGGCTACGAGCTGTCAGCACAGAGCCCACTGTGGGGCTTGAACCCACAAGCTGTGAGATCGTGACCTGAGCCAAAGTTGGCTGCTTAACCGACTGCACAACCCAGGCACCCTAAAAAAAAAAAAAAAAAAAAATTTATTTATATTTATTTATTTATTTATTTTTTTAAGTAAGCTCTGTGCCCAGTGAAGGGTTTGAACTCATGACTCTGAGATCAAGAGTTGCATGCTCCGTCTATGAGCCAGCTAGATGCCCCATGAACTTTGTATTTTACAACAGTTTTAGAAAAATTGCAAAAATAATACAGAGAGTTCCCATATATGCCACATCCAGCTTCTCTATTATTAACATCCTACATTAGTATGGTACATTTGTTGGAATTAATAAACCCAGTATTGATACATTATTAACTAAAGTCCACACTATTCACATTTCCTTAGTGTTTGCGTAATAGCCTTTTACTGTTCCAGGATCCCATCCAGGATATTATATTACTTTTAGTTGTCACATCTTAGGCTCCTTTGGACTTGCCAGTCTCTTAGACACACCCTTTTTTTTTTTGATGGCATTGATGGTTTCAAGGATTGCCAGTCAGGTATTTTGTAAACTCTGCCTTAACTGGGATTTGTCTGATGCCTTTTTCTTGATTAGACTGGGTTATGGGTTTGGGGAAGGACAGCCACAGAGGTTAAGTGCCATTTTCATCACATCGCACCATGTCACGGGGCCGTGCTCTCAGCATGACTTCTCACTGTGGGTGACGGCTTTGATCACCTGGCTGAGGTGATGTTGGTCAAGTTCCTCCACTGTAAAGTTACTCTTTTTTCCTCCTCTTTCCATGTACTCTTTGGAAGGAAGTCACTACATAAATTGTCTCTTTTTGGGGAGCCTGGCTGGCGCAGTCAGTGGAGCATCGAACTCTTGATCTTGGAGTTGTGAGTTTGGGTGTAGGGATTACTTAAAAAATAAAGTCTTTAAAAAATAATAAATAAAAAATTAAAAAATAAGTTATCTCTTTTAATCATTAGTAGACTCTTCTTTTGTAACACTAAATATTAAAGGATCCAGACCAGTTCTGCAGAATTTCCCACCTTTCTAATTGTCTGGTTGCCTCTTTCTGGTGTCATTTAGTTTGTTCCTCTTTCCCCTTTATCTTCTGTAGCCTAGAAGTTAGGCTGTAGGCCTTGATAGAATTAACTAACACTTTTTTTTTTTTTTTTTTTTTTGTGCTGAATACATCATTGGTAGGTGTGATTTAAAATTTTGAAAGACCATCCAGGTTGGCCCTTTCTATTTGGGGTACCTGGGGCCAGAGTACAAATGGGGGTCGTCCCTCCTCTTGTCACCACAGTAGGTCTCACATCCTTATGTGTGGACATCCTGGCTCTGTCCATACCTGCTCTGTGGCCACTCCTTCAGACTTAGGAGTGTCCACACAACAGGGGTTGCACACACCATCAGTTGAGTCCACCCCCCCTGGGAGTCAGGATCCAGGAAAGAGGCCCATGCAGTTGTGGGAGCAGGTTCAGGGCCTAGAGCTACAGGTATGGGGCAGAGGAGGATGGGTTCTGGGTGGACTCCCTGGACTCTTCAACCTGTGGAGAAGGCACTTAGAGTGAGGCCCTCTGAAGCAGGGCCAGGAGCCCCAGTTGCCCAGGTGTACGAGTGGTGCCGGCTCGTGTCTCTGTCCCTCTGGAAGATTATTATGCTAAGTAAATATTCTAAACAATCGGTCGCTTTAAGATTTTCTTCTGTGTACGTCCTCCAGCCCCTCCCTCTGCTTCACAGCTTCTGCCATCTGAATGGTGACAGTGGCCCCTGCGGAGCATGTGGCTACACCTCCACCTGGGAGCAGTAGAGCTCCTCCAGCTCAAGCTTTTGACTGGAGAAAACTTGCACGAAAGGAGCAGTCAACCAAAAAAAGTTTTTGCAGGATCAGGAAGTAACTTTCCCAAGGCAGGAGCTCTCTGAGCCCCTGGTGTGCTGGGCCTGGCCTGGATTCTTGCTCTCCTGGGCAGCTTCCCAGAGTGGGTGATCAAGCCCTGGACCTGGAATCCCCAGTCCCAGCTGTTCCACTTCCTAGCTGATTCTTGTGGCTGAGTTCCATCTGTCCCTTCTTTGAGACTCATTCCCTCACCTGTGTTTGCCCTACTCTGCAGGACTGTCGGGGCGAACAGACGCACGGGTGCGTGTGTCTGTCTCCGTGAAGGTACTTTGTCTAGCTGGTTACTCTGTTAGTATCATTATCACCAAGCTTTTCCCTGCCACTTTTCCTCCTTATTTTCTCTTCCTCTCCTTCCCACCAGCGCAAGATCCCTAATCCCCAGAATAGTAGCTTTCCCAGCCTTGAATCCCTCCATGGGGTTATCGGCAGAGTAGATTTCTCTTGTATTTATTGTGCGTGACAGAGAGTCCCCGTCGTACTTAGGTGCACGTTTTGCTATTGCTGTCATTTCCTTTTCTCTTAATGTCGCTGGCCCTAAATGGCCAGCTGTCGGGTGCTTATTCCACTAACAGGCTCTGTGCTGTGCTTTGTAGCTTTGAGTCTTTTCGTGTCTTGTGGCAGGCCTGACATTGTGATCTCCACGAGGACAGAGCCCAGCTTTGCCTATCTCTGGGGAAGGGGAGGAAAGAGCCCAGAAGGTGCAGAGCACTAACCATGACTTGTTGCTGCAGCCCTGAGTGGGGTTGGTTCTGGAATAACTGGCAGAGAGAAGAGGTGGGTTAGATTGCCTGTGGCCCACAGAACCAAAACCAGTGTCCGTTGGTTGGCAAGGAGTGTAGTGAGTTTGGTAAGTGCTGGGCTTTGGGGTCAGGCAGGCCTGGGTTCAAGTCCTGGCTCTCCCGCTTAACTCCTGGCCTGTGATTTGCCTTCTCTCATCATGTCAGGCGGGGCAGCACCAGTACCTGCCTCACAGAGTTGTTGAGAGAATCAAATGAGATCAAGTGTCTGCAGCTGCAGGATCCCCTAGGCCTCCATCCCAAGGGCCTGGTGTCCAGGGCCCCCTCTGAGGATAAACAGTTCCCTCATCTCCCAAAGAGGAGGTGGGATGGCATGCTGTCCTTCACGAGGGGAACCACTTGTCTGCCTCAGGGGTTCTTTCCTTCTGGAAAAACACTGAATAATAGAAAAAATAATGAAAGTTGATCGTTGGCCTCCCAGCGAGTGTCTGGGCAGCATTAGGCAAAGGGTGCCTGGCCCTAATGCATGTGTTGGCGCTGTACCCAGGCCCCCCTAGCTACAGAGCTGGTGCTCTCACACTTCGGAGGACGTGGAGTGGTAGCTGGCACTCAGGGAGCACTCTTTGTGTGCCAGGCACTGCCTTCTGTGCTTTGTCGCCTCTGACCCTGAGGCACTGAAAGTGGCGCTCATAACTTCCATTTTCCATAAGGAGTCTGAGGCTTAGGAAGGATCAGTGGGTTGGCCCAAGGTTTAAAGAGTGCCAGCCTGGGACAGAAACCAAGGCTGTCAGATTCTAGAAGAGGGCAGAGGAGTTCCCAGTTCCTGGGTCTGTGGAAGGTTGAAAGGCACTTCCTCCAAACCCTTCATGTTACTGATGAGGAACCAGGCGTGGAGAGAGCACTGCCCCTCGGCTGGTTCATGGCAGGGCAGGGTCCGAATGCAGGCTTCCTTCCGCCTACCCTTGCAGCCCACCACAGTGGCAGGCATGCTTCTGGGGTGGTGCTGATGCGCTCAGCGCTGAGATGAGACCTCCTGTCAAGTGGCTCTGCCCTCCCTGGGGGCTGAGGGCCTGACCGCCAGCACTTTGGTTCAGCTGCAGTTGTTTTGGTGGGCTGTGGTGGCAGGTCTGAAAGCTGCACTGTGGCGAGTTGGGGTCCCCGACCATTGACTTGCCGGGGGGCCATCTTCCTGTGACCTGTGAAATACCCTGGGGAGGATGACTACAACCTTAAAGAAGAATCTGGTTCTGGTGGTTGCCTGTAGCCCGCAGGGATTTTTGAGTCTCTGTACCTTCCCCTTTCTTGGCCTTTTCTTTTGTGGATTTGCCCGTTTAGAACAACTGTAGAACTGTTTTACCTTTTGGTTGTAGTCCTGGCTGCCTTTTTCCCCTCAGGGTGAAGGGCTCTGGTTGGGAGCTGTTAGGATAAAAGCTGCCTTTCTGGATGCCTACTGTCTGCCCACGGTGTGCCCACTACTTGCCAGCACATGCCCACCTTGTACCAGCACCGCCTGCAAGGTCTCTGAATGTGTCACCAGCCGCAAGGCAGGTAGGACTCAGCCCTCTTTATGTATGAGGAAACTGCTCTTCAGTGAGGTTAGGTCCATTGCCTGGGGCTCACACTGTTAGTGATGACTGGAGCCAGGAATTTACCCAGTCTCCCTGGATCCAAATTCCATGCCCAGGGGACCCAGCTGGCAGACCCAATGCTGAAACTACAGAGCATCGTCTTCCTTTGTTCTTTGTTTCCACTGCACCTTGCCATTTCCACGCTATCCGTGCACAGCCCGGGGCCTTGCTTGATCGCCCACTAAGAGGAGCTGCCACTGGGAGACAGCAGTGGTTCGGGCCAGAGCTGCCCTTGTTTGGGATGGGAGGTGGGAGTGGGTGAATTACAGAGAGCCAGGTAAAAAGCCTGGATCTCAGTAAATACTCAAATGAATGAAAGAATTTGGAGCTCTTGCTCCAAATGAAGCCTTTGGCATTAATTTGGGAATGTTTGCCCAAAGCACTATTGGTTGAGTCTCACGCGTTCTAGATGCAGTGTGTGTTCACCACTGCATCAGCCTAGATGCTGTATGGAGACACAAAGGAACCAGGAGAGGGCGCCTGGGCGACTCAGTCAGTTGAGCAAGCATCTGACTCTTGATTTCAACTCAGGTCATCATCTCATGGTTCATGAGTTCGAGCCCCGAGTGGGGCTGCACACACACAGGGCAGAGCCTGCTTGGGATTCTCTCTCTCTCTCTGCCCTTCTTGTGCTCGCTCACGCTGTATCTCTCTCTCTCAAAATAAATAAACTTAAAAAAGTGCCAGAAAACTTACAAAAAAAAAAAGAGAGAGAGATGCCAGAAGATAATTCTCTGCCTCCAAGAAAACTGGTTGAATCTTAGGATATCACACAATACTTGGCAGTTTTGTTACTAAATCAGGGTTCCGGGGAGCACCTAAGTGGCTGCATTGGTTAAGAGTCTGACTCTTGATCTTAGCTCACGTCTTGAGTTCAGCGCTGGACGTGGAGCCTACTTAAAAAATACATAAAAATAAATAAAACAGGGTTCAAGTAAGTGGCTTCCCAGAATTCATGTTAAATTACTTTCCCGGTTTCTATTTCCTGCAATACATGTAGTTGCCACCAGATGGTGGTGGTGCTCAGAAAAAGACCAGTATTTAAAAAAGAAAAGAAAAGAAAAAGACCAGTAGATAAAGATAAATCCTCAGCAATCTCTGGGAAAAAAAATTTTTTTTAATACTTACTTACTTTGAGAGACAGCGCACACACATGGAAGAGGGGCAGAGAGAGAGGGAGACAGAGAATTCCAAGCAGGCTTGCATTAGTGCAAAGCCCGACATGGGGCTCGATCCCACAAACCGTGAGATCATGACCTGAACTGAAACCAGGAGTCAGACACTTAACCAGGTGAGCTACCCAGGCGCCCCCCTGGAAATACTACTTAATAAAATTGAAGGCAGGCACTCCCCATGACCCAGAATTGTATTCATAGGGTTAGGGTACATGCACATGCAGACACATGCAAAAATGTCACCAGCACATGATCTGTAACAGTTCCAAACTTGAAACAGTCAATAATAGAGTGGATGCTGACATTATGGGATATTCATACTGCTCGCTTAGCAAGGTAAATGAACAATCTGTAGCTACCTGTAGTAATCTTACCTGACGTTAAGCAAATGGTGCTCCACACATAATACATACAGTGTAACTATATTTCCGTAAAATCCAAAAATAGGCGGAAGTGAGTTATAGTATTAGTATAGCAGGGGTATATATAGTAAAATTATTTTTTATTAAAAATTTAAAAGTTCCTGCTTGTTAATTAGAAATTATTAAACTATTACAAGTCAGGAAGGTGTTCACCTCTGATGGGAGAGAATTGGATCAGGAAGGGACATGCAGAGGCTTTTGGGTTGCTGACTATTTTCCTTCTTGACCTTTGTGCTGGTTCCATGGGCACGTGCATTCTCATTGTTAAACTCTACCTGTATGTGTCATTTCTCTCTGTACATGTGGGTTGAAGGTATGGCCCTGTGCCAGCCTCTGGGGCTATAAACAGGTGCATGCTTGGTCCACATGTACTGCATGCCGGGTGGCGGGGGCGGTGGTGGTACTTGATCACATTCTTTGAATTATCTTGAGCCATTTTGCTGATGAAGAAACTGAGGCTTAGAGAAACTGAGTTGCTTGCTCTGGTCACCTAGGTCCTCAGTGGCAGTGCCAGGAATCTAACTAGATCTGCCCACCTTTGCTTCATCCTCCATATTCTGGGGCTTCACTGTACCTCCTTCTCTCACTGATGAGTCAGGTAGGCCCCTGGGGTCATACAACTTTCTGCTTAAAAAGGAATTCCTCGGGGCACCTTCTGCCTCAATAGGTAGAGCATGCAACTCAACTCATGATCTCGGAGGTCATGAGTTCAAGCCTCACGGGCTTAGAGCTCACGTAAAATAAAATGAAACAAAACAAAAAACAAGGAAGGGGTGCCTGGGTGGCCAGTCAGGTAAGCACCCAACTTCAGCTCGGGTCATGATCTCATTCGTGGGTTTGAGCCCCATGTCAGGCTGTCTACTGTCAGTGTGGAGCCCCATGTCCACCTCTCTCTCTGCCCCTCCCCTGTTCTCTTTCAAGCTCATGCTCTCTTTCTCGGTCTCAAAAATGAATAAACATTAAAAAAAAAAAAAAAGGAATTCCTCAGCCATCCGTCTGTGGCAGGATTCCCCTTACAGAAAGGGGGTGACATCAGTGTTCTCACCCCACTGCTTCCTTCCACACTAGCTGGACCAGGGCAGTCTCTGCCCTCCCTCCTGGACTTGCAGAGACCAGTTTCCCTTCCACTTAGTTCTGGACCCAAGCAAGGTTGTGTGTGTGTGTGTGTGTTATGTGAATATATGATTGATTCACATGGTACAGAATTCAAAAGGATATGTCGTCAACAGTAACACCTTCTGTAGCCTCTTCTGGAAGCAGCCATTTACTAGTTTCTTTTATATCCTCCCAGAGATTATTTTCAGGATTTATGAACAAATATGTGTATTTACACTTACACCTTTTTGCAAGTTCCACGCTTGTGGTGGCATATGATATGTATGTTCTGCTTTTTCTTTCTTTTCTCTCTCTCTCTCTCTTTTTTTTTTTTTAGCTTAGCAGTATCAGCCCATAAGGAGCTGCCTCATTATTTGTGAATGCTGCCTGCTATTCTGTGCAACGGAGGCAGGGGCACATTTAGGGGTGGCCATTCAGGTTGTCTCCACTTCGCCCTCACAGGTGGTGCTGCAGTGGAATACCTTATTTGTATGTCATTTCTCTCCTGTATGGTGTATGCCTGTAGAGTAAATTTCCAGAAGTGAAATATAGGTCAGAAGTACAAAAAGCCTTGTTTTTTCTTCTTTTGGTGTAATTTGACGTTTGTTGTTATGGGAAACATTCATGAGTTTAGGTCAAAACTACGTGCAAGGCATTTTCAGAGAAGCCTATCTTCCATCTCTAAACCTGTCACCTTGTTCCCCTCCTTTTTACACATAATGGTAGCTTTCTCTACTTACTGTTCTGTCTCTTCACGTTTAAATTTCAGAAAGAACTGTTTTCAAGATGCTAAAGTAAAACCCAAGAATAAATAGGCTCAGATGAAGACTTTTATCTGGGATGGGCTGCATCCAGCCCAGTGCCCTGAGGCGTCTGAGTCATCAGAGGGCATAAAGTCTTGGGCCACTCTCTCCTAGGGCATGACGTCATTTAATTCCCCAGAACAATCCTTAGACCTTCCTGTCGCAGCATCAGCGCCCTTCTTGCTGTGTGACCTGAGGTCCCCTACCTGACCTCTTTGAGCCTTCGGCTTTCTCATCTTTGGTTTTACTTGGGGTTTTTCTCTTTTGCCTCTCCTGGGGGTTTCTGTGGTTCCGTGTGTCTAGAAGGGCCCTGCTTTTGCCTCTTATTCTTTTTTTTGTCTTGTCTGGTTTGCCTGAAACACTTTCATCAGCCAGTCAGAACTTGGTCTCCCTTTTGTTTGGTAACCACGGTTTAAATGGCAGCACCATCAACATACAGTGACGTGCACATATCTTAAGTGTCAGTTTGACGAATTTTTTTTCTTGAACTTTTTCTTGTTTTTTTAAGGTTTTAAATTCTGGTTAGTTAAAATTCAGTGTAATATTAGTTTCAGGTGTATGATATAGTGATTCAGCATTTCCACACAACATCCAGTGCAGTTTATTGGATTATTAAATTCATTAAGGTATATGTATATCTATGTAACCACTAAAATCAAGACCTAGAATGTTTCCATCTCCCCGGAAAAGTCCCTTTCCCAGTTAGTGTCTTCCACCCCTCCCCAGGTAACCAATATTCTAACCCATGGGTTTTACCTGTCCGTCTGTCCGTCCGTCTGTCCTTCCTTCCTTCCTCCCTCCCTCCCTCCCTCCCTTCCTTGATTTGATTTGATTTGATTTGATTTATTTAATGTTTATTTATTCTTGAGACAGAGACAGAGCGTGAATAGGGGAGGGACAGAGAGAGAAGGAGACACAGAATCTGAAGCAGGCTCCAAGCTCTGAGCTGTCATCACAGAGCCTGACACGGGGCTCGAACCCACGAACTGTGAGATCATGACCTGAGCCACAGTTGGACACTTAACCGACTGAGCCAGCCAGGTGCCCCATATTTTATTTATTTATTTTAATTCTTATTTACTTTTGAGACAGAAAGAGATAGACCATGAACAGGGAAGGGGCAGAGAGAGAGGGAGACAGAATCCGAAGCAGGCTCCAGGCTCGGAGCTGTCAGCACAGAGCCCAATGTGTCCCAAACTCACGAACCATGAGATCATGACCTGAGCCAAAGTCGGATGCTTAACCAACTGAACCACCCAGGTGCCCCAAGATTTTATTTTTAAGTGATCTCCACACCCACCATGGGGCTGGAACTTATGACCCTGAGATCAAGAGTCACATGCTCCACCAACTGAGCCAGCCAGGTGCCCCTGTTTTGCCTGTTCTTGAACTCCATCTGCGTACAATCACACAGGATGTACTCCTGTGTCTGGTTTCTTTCACTCACTGTTTTTGATATCCATCCAGATTGTTACAGTGTCCTTAGTTCATGTCTTTGTATGAATATGCCACAATTTGTTCATCTGTTCACCTGTTGATGGAGATTTGAGTTGTTTCTAATTTAGAGCCTTTATTAAGAAAGCTGTTAGTTTGTACACAAGTTTTCTTGTATAGGTATGTACTCCTTTTTCTCAGAATTACGTAGAAGTGAAATTGCTGAGTCCTAGGGTAGGTGGATATTTAACTTGTGAAGCTGCCACATACTTTTCCACCTTCATTATGCAGTGTGAGACCCCCATACCCCCTGTGTATGAGAATTCCAGGTTCCCCACCTCCCACCAGCTCTTACTATTGTCGTTCTGCTTTGTTTTAGCCATGATAGGCGTGTGGAGGCATCTGATCCTGCCTCTGAGAAGTAGCTATGAGCACTGTGTCCTACACTGGCCCTATTGTGCAGAGTTATCCAAGTCTCTGTTCATTTTTTACATTGTGTTCATCTTTCATTGATAGTAATATACTTTAAATCTTTTTTGTTATGTTTATTCATTTTGAGAGAAAGAATCACACACACACACACACACACACACACACACACACACGCTCAAGCCGGGGAGGGGCAGAGGAGAGAAGGAGAAAGAGAATCCAAAGCAGGCTCCGCACTGTCGGCACATAGCCTGATGTGTGGCTCAGTCCCACGAACTGTGAGATCATAACCTGAGCTGAAATCAAGAGTCAGTCAGCCGAAATCAAGACACTCAACCAGCTGAGCCACCCAGGCGCCCCAGTAATATATATTCTTTATATGTTAAGTCTATTATTATATAATTTAATACTTAATATATATTAATAGACTTTATATATTAAGTCTATTAATTTTTTTAAATGGTGTCATTTGATGAGGTGTTTTTTTTTTTTTTTTTTTTTTTGAGCAGCAAGCAAAAGTTTATTAGAATATAAGATTAGAAAGGAAGAATAGGAAAGCTCTCTTTACAGAGAGAGATAGAGCACATGTGGGGGAGGGGCAGAGAGAGGATCCCAAGTTCAACGTGGGGCTCAGACTCCCAAAACACGAGCTCATGACTTGAGCCGAAATCAAGAGTTAGATGGTTAACTGACTGAACCACCCATGTGCCCTGGCTTTTACTTTCTAGGTGAAATTCAGCTTTTTTTTAAATTTTTTTTTATTTTTATTTTTTTTAAATTTTTTTTTCAACGTTTTTTATTTATTTTTGGGACAGAGAGAGACATAGCATGAACGGGGGAGGGGCAGAGAGAGAGGGAGACACAGAATCAGAAACAGGCTCCAGGCTCCGAGCCATCAGCCCAGAGCCCGACACGGGGCTCGAACTCACGGACCGCAAGATCGTGACCTGGCTGAAGTCGGACGCTTAACCGACTGCGCCACCCTGGCGCCCCATTTTTTTTTAGTTTTTTTTAAATCCTTTTCCTGGTTACAAAAAAATTTTTTTTTCATGGAGGAAAACTTGGAAAATAAAATAAAAATGACTCCTAATCCTGCTGGACAGAAATAAGTATTGTTAGCATTTTGCTGTGTTTCCAGCTTGTCTTTTTTTAATGTATCTGTTTACTGAGCATGTGTTATATGCCAGCCTGAGGCGACAGCATGGGACAAGACAAAGTTCCCACCCTTGTGGGATTTGTTGTCTAGTGGGGCAACCTTCAGTAAACATGATGACCAGTAACTAGGTGTGAAGGAAGGAAATGAAGGTGGGGAGGGGGCTGGTTAGGCTGAGAGAAGGCTCTCAGAAGAGGTGACATCTTATTGGGCTTGCTTTTTTTATTGCATTTTTATCGTATATACAGTTTGATGACTTTCTTTCCTCCTCAACCTTATGTTGTAAGCATTTTCCCGTATTAAATATTCTTTGAAAACATGATTTTTAAGAACTGTATAATTTTCCATCAGATGGACGTACTAAACTTTTTCTAACCAGCCTGCTATTGTTGGGCGTTGTTTAGGAAGCTTCCAGTTTTTTGTGTTACCCCCTTCCTACAGCCCTCCTCAGTTCTTTAGGGCAGGGTCACAGAGGTAGACTCAGGAGGGAAAGCTCAAAGCACCCACGGCCTGGGCTTCTCCTGGGTCCTCTGGCTCCATTTTGGGTGCTCGTGTTGAGACTTCTTGCTCCCCCGAAGCCCCTCTCTTTCCAGACCTTCGTGTTCTCCCCTCTGAGGATCGCTGCCAGCAAGGCAGAGGGGCTTGGAGAAGTGCCTGTGGTTGGGCCCCAGGCAGTGGTGAGCTCTGGCAGGCGCAGGATCCACCCTTGGAGACTTCCTAGGTCTCCAGATAGGGAGCAGATTGGGCCAGCTGTCCTGAGGCCTCCTCCTGCCTTCACTGTCCAGCACGTGCCATCTGATTATCCCCCAGCCTGGGTGGCAGTGTCCCGCCCAGGCACATCTGTGTGTGATGGTGACTCACTAGCTGAGAGTGACTCAGGATTCATCTTATCATACTTTACAGTGGAGATAAATCCTACCCTCTGCCCCCGGTCCATTAGACTATGGTGTGGGTAGGAGGCTGGTTCACCGCTTGTAGTTCAGAAGACGTGGTGTAGGTGAGTCCGGGAAGCCAGAGGCCTGCCAGAGCATTTCTACTTGTGCCATGAGAGTGGCATAGGGTTTCCATCCCTGGGACTCGGGGCAAGTTACTCAACAGCTCAGCTTCCGCTGAAATAGGGGTGGTAGCAACACTTCATGGGGTTCAGTCATGTTCCCAGCATGTGTCCGGTGAGAGTACCCCATTGCAGGTCCCTGGGTTGCGGAAGTAAACCAGAAAGCAGGGCCTTGCCTTACGGTGTCCAGTGACAGGGACAGACAGCAAGTACAGAAGGCAGTCAACAGGATGACCCCAGGATATGCTCAGGCCTCTGAGTGTCCCATAGGGAGGGAGCTCCCCATCAGAGTGCCTTGTCTCCCTCACCTTGTGACTCTGAGAGCGCCACTAAGCTGCTTCCTTCCCTCGGGGGTGCTTTGAGCCACAGCTCGAATGCCAGCACTGCAGAAGTCCGGGGGGGACAACACCTCAGGAAGCCGTCCCAGCCCGCGGCCTTTCCACCCTTACTCCCCTGCCCCCACCTTAACCCTTCCCCCCCCCGGCTCACTGCTTTACAACCCCTGCAACAAATATTTGTGGAGCGCCTCTTGCGCCCAGCACCAAGGACTTGACCTCAAGGCACATACCTTCTGGTGGGGCTTGGCAGTTAGCAAGAAAACCAACCTGCTAAGATGGTTTCTGGGAGTACTAAGCGTATAAAGAAGATGTGCAGTGATGAGGCGAGTGCCATGGTCATGGTGGGGAGTGGCTAGTGGGTATTCCAGGGAAACCTTACTGGTGAGGGAGCAGTGAAGGGTTGATTCCCAGCATGAGGGAGGCAGCATGTGAAAACCTGGGGCCCAAAGGCCCTAAGGATGGGCTGAGGTCGTGGCGGTTGCGAGTGACAGGGACAGAGAGGACAGACTAGATGGTGCGGGGCTGTGAAGACCTCAAAGGGGAGTTCAGATTTTATTCCAAATACAGTGATAAGTCCCTAGAGGGTAACTGGATAAAACCTTTAAAGACATTTCCCTAGGGGCACCTGGGTGACTCCATTGGTTAAGCATCTGACTTCAGGTCAAGATCTCCTGGTTTGTGGATTCAAGCCCAGAGCCCCATGTCAGGCTCTGTGCTGACAGCTCAGAGCCTGGAGCCTACTTTGGAATCTGTGTCTCCCTCTCTGTCTGCCCTTCCCCTGTTCATGCTCTGTTTCTCTGTCAAAAATAAATAAAATGTTAAAAAAAAATTTTTTTTTAATTTTTTTTTTTTTAACATTTTATTTATTTTTGAGACAGAGAGAGAACATGAACAGGGGAGGGTCAGAGAAAGAGGGAGACACAGAATCTGAAACAGGCTCCAGGCTCTGAGCTGTCAGCACAGAGCCCGACGCGGGGCTCGAACCCACGGACCGCGAGATCATGACCTGAGCCCAAGTCAGATGCTTAACCGACTGAGCCACCCAGGCGCCCCCCCCCAAATTTTTTTTTTTTAACGTTTATCTATTTTTGAGACAGAGAGAGACAGAGCATGAATGGGGGAGGGGCAGAGAGAGAGGGAGACACAGAATCGGAAGCAGGCTCCAGGCTCTGAGCCATCAGCCCAGAGCCTGACGCGGGGCTCGAACTCACGGACCGCGAGATCATGACCTGAGTTGAAGTCGGACGCTTAACCGACTGAGCCACCCAGGCGCCCCCCCCAAAATTTTTTTTTTAATAAATAAATTGCACTGCATCCATAAGGTAGTCACTGCATGGCCATTAGATGGTGCCATGGTTGTAGATCTGTGGGCCTGGAAGGATGTTTACAAATATGTTGTGGGGCTTTTTGTTTTTGTTTTTTTTTTCAACATTTATTCACTGGAGAGAGCATGAATGAGGGAGGGGCAGAGAGAGAGAGAGAGGGAGACCCAGAATCCAAAGCAGGCTCCAGGCTCTGAGCTGACAGCACAGAGCCCGACGTGGGGCTCGAATTCACGGACTGTGAAATCATGACCTGAGCTGAAGTCAGACGCTTAACCGACTAAGCCACCCAGGCACCCCTATGTTGTTTTGTGTTTTAAAGTTTGTTTATTATGAGAGAGAGTGTGCAGGGGAGGAGGAGAGGGAGAGAGAATCCCATGCATACTCTGTGCTGTCAGTGCAAAGCCCAGTGCAAGGCTCCATCTCATGAACCATAAGATCATGACCTGAGCTGCAGTCAAGATTTGGACACAACCCAGGGGCGCCTGGGTGGCGCAGTCGGTTAAGCGTCCGACTTCAGCCAGGTCACGATCTCGCGGTCCGTGAGTTCGAGCCCCGCGTCGGGCTCTGGGCTGATGGCTCGGAGCCTGGAGCCTGTTTCCGATTCTGTGTCTCCCTCTCTCTCTGCCCCTCCCCCGTTCATGCTCTGTCTCTGTCTGTCCCAAAAATAAATAAAAAACACTAAAAAAAAAAAAAAAAAAAAAAAAAAAAAAGATTTGGACACAACCCACTGAGCTACTCAGGCACCCTGTTTGTTTGTTTGTTTGTTTGTTTGTTTGTTTGTTTGTTTGTTTTTAAAATAAGCTTATTTATTTTGAGAGTGAGAGAGCATACACACATGAGCAGGGTAGAGACAGAGAATCCCAAGCAGGCTCCACGCTGACTCAAGGCTTGATCCCACAAACCATGAGATCATGACCTGAGCTGAAACTAAGAGTTGGACGCTTAACTAACTGAGCCACCCAGGCGCCTGTATCACATTCTTATTAAATGTTTATATTTATTCACATATTTTGAAACTGAGGAATGAAAAGCGAATGTTAAATGGATGGTAGGATTACGATGGCTTGTAATTTGGCTTCTAGTATTTATAACCGCTTTATTGAGATAGTATAAGCTGTACATCCTTAAAGGATATGATTTGATATGTTTTGACACGTATACACCTGTGAGACCATCACCTTACCTATGTTTTTTAATTCTGTAAAGTGATGTATTAGATTTTATTTTTTTGCTTTAATTTTTTTTTTAATGTTTATTTTTAAGAGACACAGAGCATGAGTTGGGGAGTGGCAGAGAGAGAGGGAGACACAGAATCCAAAGCAGGCTCCAGGCTCTGAGCCGTCAGCACAGTGTCTGACGCAGGACTCAAAGTCACAAGCCACAAGATCATGCCCTGAGCCAAAGTTGGACGCTTAACCGACTGAGCCGCCCAGGCGCCCCTGTGTTTTTGCTTTAAAAAAAAAAAAAGGAAAGCATATCAACCATTGAACTGGCTGAACCAAGCGGGGAAGGGATTGGTACCCACTTCCTGAAGGCTAGGCTGTGATGGGCAGGTGGGAATCTTGAAAGGAAGGGCTGGGTACCAGAATGGACTTTGGATCTCTTGTCCCTGGGCCACCTTCTCATAGGCCTGGGCCCTTTCTCAGGACAAAGTGGGCTGAGAGAAGCTGGGAGGGGCGGTGGGAGGATTCCCAGGCCTGAGCATCCAGTCTCCCTTTGCCCTTCCCCAGGAGGCCTCTGCAACCTGTGTCCAGACAGGGCCAACAAGGAGCACATCCTGCAGACAGGGGGCATCCCCCTCATCATCAACTGCCTGTCCAGTCCCAACGAGGAGACCGTGCTGTCCGCTGTCACCACAATCATGTACCTGAGCTCCCCAGGCTCTGCCTCCCACCCTGAGCTGACTGCCATGCCCGTGGTGCAGTGCATGCTGCGCTTCTCTCTCTCGGCCAACACCAGGCTCCGGAACCTGGCCCAGATCTTCCTCGAAGACTTCTGTTCCCCAAGCCAGGTGGCGGAAGCCCGTAGCTGGCGGGCTCACTCTGCCCTGGGTATCCCACTGCCAAGGACTGAGGCCCTGCAGCAGCCCTGATCCAGGGAGATCTCATGGCCATTGACACCCTGACCGCTAGAGACGAGACCACAATCCCAGTGGGGACTCGGGGAGCGGGAGCAGCCTGCCTCCCACTGAGTGTGTTCTCCCCAAAAGGTGCCCTTTTAAGGTATTTTAAAGGTGAGTTTTCTCAGTGTGACACATATTTACACTGTGATGAGAGGCATTAGATGAGTGAGGAAGCCAGACCGGGAGGCCCATGGAGGAGAGCAAAGGCCATTTCCATAGGTTGGCACCCTTAACCAGCTAGAAGTCAAGAGCCTGCCTCCTACCACCCCCCCCCCCAACCCCCCGCTTGAGCCAGGCTCTCAGCCTAATGTGAGAGAGAAGCAGCTGGGACCCTAGATCCAGAGGCCTTGCAGAAGGGGGTTTTCATGAGGAGCAGCTGGGCCTGGGATTAGAATTGTTCATGCTTGAGGGAATAGGAATTCTCCTTTCACAGAAGTATCTGAAGTAATCTTGAGGAATACAAGTGAGAAGCCAGCTCTGGGAAGTTGGTCATGCCCACTCTAGGGCTATGGAAGCTGGGTACCTACACCACAAGATCTCCAGGCTGGGCATTGGGTATGGTGGACACCGGCCTGGAGAACTCTGTGGCCCGGGATCACCTGTTTATCCACACAGGCCTATCTGCCGGGCACCATGGGCTTCAAAGACGAAGGTGTGGTCTCTACTCTTGAGTGATGCAGTCCGCTGACTGTGAAGGTGGCCATCAGGTGTTAAGACCACAAGTATGAGGGTGAGGACACATCAGAATGAGGCACAGACCCTTGAAGCTTCATACTCTCCCCTCGCCACCCCATGGCCCTGGCCTGAACACCTTGGCCTTCCTCCTCTGCCATCAGGGTTGGGTTAGTGAGGGCAGGTCCCCGGCCCTGGAAGTCTCAGACTCAGGAGGGCTTTGCGAATGCAAGAGTAGTGCTCAGGGAACACAGAAGACCTCCTGACAAAAATCTGTGGTTTAGAGTCCACAGTGTACGTTGACCAGCACAGGGGAAGCGGTGTGGGACGACCATGGGAAGTTGGGGTTCAGGAGCAATGGGGAGCTTCCTGGCCTCCCTTCTGCAGTCCCTTAAGGTTGACCTCCATGGCCACGATGAAAGATGGCAGATGCAAGAGACATGGTGTCCAGATGGGTGTGGAGGTGGGACTGAGGACAGGAGGAGGGACGAGAAAGCCTCCTCCTCAGCCTGCATTCCAGCTGCCCTCCCTAGGGCTCCTGTACCTCTACTTTCCCAAATAAAGGGCCTTTAAAGAGTGGTGAGCCAAAGTGTTTTATTAAAAAGGTTCCTGAGTAGTTTTCCCACCGAGATTCCTTGCCAGCCGTCTTGTGGGGTTCCAGGTGGCTGCCTTGTGAGAACCGACGTTACTGTGTCTCCCTGCTCCACGGTGCTGGTGGCCACCGCCATGGCACTGCCCTGTCATCCAGCTCTGCTGGTGTTCCCTGATGGCCTGCCTTCCCTTCCTTCAGCTACTACCCACTGTCCCGGCCCCCCCGCTTGCTGTCTATGATCTCCCTCCAGTTGTCACTCCAGGAGAGCAGCCGTCTCCTTGTGGGGGGCAGGGCGAGGTGCTGGTTGTGGCAGCAGGTGAACAAAATGTGCTCCCAGCTTGGGGTCTCCTCTTGGCCTGGGACAGGATGCAAGAGAAAGGCAGGGAGATGCAGTCTATAATCTGGTTATTTTTACTCCCTCCCTAATCCAGCAGGCCAAATGCCTGGAAGGTTGCCAGGAAAACGGGTCTAACCTCGAATGGTGTCCTTGTCGTCAATGAGCAGGTCCCCCAAGACCACCGTCTTGTCCCTCGTCAGGATAATGCGCTCCACAAACTGTGGCCCGAGGTGATTCTCCACCCAGCGGTACTGTGGAGGAGGCACAGGTCGGTCAGCAGGGCCAGTGAGTAAGTAGGTGGGAGTGGGGTCTCCAGCCCTTGAGAGATGCTGCTCCCCTCCCTCCACACTTCCTGTGTTTCTGCCGGTTTATTTAAAAAAAGGGCTTTTTAATTATTTTGAGAGAGAGCACGAGCGAGAGAGCAGGGGAGGAGCAGAGAGAGAAGGAGAGAGAATCCCAAGTAGGCTAGGCATCTTCAGCACAGAGCCTGACCCCTAAGCGACCGAGCCCCCGGGGTGCCCCTCTGCTAGTTTACTTTAATCCTCAGGATTTAGGAAGCAGTTTGCTATCAAGCGCTGGGGCAGCCGCACCTTCTCGGCCACACAGTGTTCATACTTCGTCAGAGGGCTGGTGCAGATGAAGACTTCGGTGCTGCACGCAAGGGGCGCAGGTTAGACTTAGGGTGGTGCCCTCCCTTCTTCTCCACCGCCCCTCCCCTCTTTGCCCTTTCTCACTCCTGCATGTTGTTCATCTCCTGCAGGGCTTCCAAGGCTCCAGGGATAGGCTCCAAGTCTAGGAAAAAGCCTGGGGCTTCATACACACTGGCCACTTTGTCCTGAAAGATACCATGTTCTTGTCCCAGCTTCTGCCTCCAGCAGATCTAGCCCCAGTGAGGACTCTCAAAAGATTCCTGGGGGGTTTTGGTCTCCAAATCAAAGCCTCGGGGAGACAATTTTGCTTAGGGGGAAGCGCTCTGACAGACTTTCTCGTCCAGGGCGAACAATGGATTCTAAACGGAGGGTTTTGTTAAACAAAGGGGGAAGACAGTCTTGTCCAAGGGGAGGGCTCCCATTCTTAGGTGCCGTGTGGGGTCGGGGCTCGGGCTCCCTTGCATCCTATGGGGTCCGGGCCCTTGCTCCCGGGTATCCTGCGGGGTCGGGACTCCTCGCTCCCGGGGACACTGCCCGCGGACACCCGGCGTTGCATTCCCGCCCTTTCCCTGCTTACCGCCAGGTCTGGCCGCAGGGCTCGGTACTGCTCGCGGGCGAGGAAGCCGCGGCGCTTTTCCAGCGCCACGTGCGGCTCCCCAGGGAACCGGCGGCGGAAGCCCCGCAGGAGGCCGGCCTCGAAGTCGGCCAGCACGCCATCCATGTCCACCAGCACCCGCACCGGCCGTGCGCGCCGCGCCGCCATCGCCGCAGAGGCCGGGCTGGGATTGGGGGGGGGGAGAGGGGGTGGCGGGCAGGCGCGGGCCGCAGCTTCCGGAGGCGCGCGGTGGGCGGGCGCACCGGGCTCATTTGCATGGGCGCGGGTGAGCCGACCTCGCGGGAGGGCGCGACTTTCCCCTGGAGGCGGCGCGGGGCGGCCCGAGAGCGCGCCCGCCTGCACGTGTACCTCCCCCAACTCCGCGGGGAAACGTACCCGCTCACCCCAAGCGGACCCGGGCGGGTCGTGGGCCGCTCGAGGGCGGATCTCAAATTCTGCGATGGGTGAATCCTGTGGGGCTGGCTCCGCCCTTAGAGTCGCGACCGCGAGTCCCGGGGCCACCGGTACAACTCTGCCCTCCCTGCTTGTGGGACAGGGCACAGGATCACGCCGGATCCCGGGCCAGAACTCCCTGAGGCCCGAATCATGGGGGCTCCCAGTAACTTTGAAGTGAATGACTGCTGAAGACCCCTGACTCGTGTGAGTAGAGCTCCTAAGAGATGAACTCCTAAACCAGAGTTGGGAGCATCCGCTTTATGCATCCAGTCGCACCCGGAGGACACGATTTCCAACAAGCTCAGGTAATCGGGGAAGGTCCTTTCTGTGGAAGGGACACTGGTGTTCTAGCATTGGCAGTTACAGCCCCCTCTAGAAAATGCCTAACATGGCTAAGTTTTGTTGACGCTCCTTTGTAGATTTTTCTCAACTTCCTGACTACGTCCAAATACGTTTTCCTACAAACCATAAACTCAGATTTGATTAAGTGACCCATCTTCCTCTAGTTCCCCATCTGAGCACCCAATAATACTTCCAAACCAATGTTGAAACACATTACAAAGGGGAGACTAGCCTCTCCTTCTAAAGTGATCTGATTAAAAAACTCTCAAGAAGAGGTACAATCGCCCTAGGCAATAGTGAGTCCTCCAATGTTCCCCCTCCTTCCCATTCAAGTCACACAAACTGGGTTTATACCCAGGCCAAAGTGTCAACGAAATACTGATTGTTCTGCCATCATCATAAAATCATTCAACTCCACTTCGTAAACCCTAAGCTTTCTAAGTAGAAAATTTAACACCCTTAGCAAACATGTTACATAGAATTTCATAAAATCTGTTCTGATAGTATCTGAATGATTGGCAGAGCTGTCCCTCCCTCACAACACTTGAATTTTGATTAGGCACTTATCTTCAAAAAATAAAAAAAGCCAAGGTACAAGTGTGACACAAATCAGGGACATCTCTTTTCCAGGATCCCCACCATTAGAGAAGGGTACAGACAGGTTCCCTACCTCCAAAGAGGTTCCAATAGAAACCATAACTCAGGCTAGTATTTGCAGAGCTAACCTGTTTTCATCAAATCAGACGGATCCTCTATCAAAGCTGTTGATTCTCCATTTTGCAAATGCTTTCTTTGCACCTTAAGGGAGAAAAGCTTTACACCCCCTGAATCTATTCTTCCCAAAGAAATGTCCCAATAGTTCAAATGAAGCCAGTGGTTATGCTCATCGTCTCAATGGTCTTACTTTTTAAGATAGGAAACTGGATCCAAGATGACAAGCCTAAAGAACACAGTTGAGTAGTAGTGCAGCTAGACCTAAAAGCCAAGTCTTAATGCCCAATTTGGACATTTAATATAAATATAGCATGTTGATCTGGAACCTTCTGCCTGAACGCAAAGAGCTTTCCTCTCTTCTGTCTGCTCAGATCCTCCTCCCCTTCCTTTGGAGTGCTCTTCTGTAGCCACCCACCATTGAGAAGCACCTTGATGGAGGAGAGGACTTAAAAACTTACATGTTACTGCCCAGCACAGAGAGTGGGTAGAAGAGTCTAAAATATACTACCTAATAAATATTTTATCATTTATCTGTATCCCTGTATTAGCACAGGTATCAGTTAACTATCTTTTTGGCATTTTGAACTCCTGCTATGACTGTAAACCTGTTCTCTTTTGAGAGAAGCCCACTTACTTCTCTGGGCCTTCCAATAGTCTTTTAACTTTAGTGACTCATTGGTTCTTGGGCAACAGGATTTATAGTAAAGAAAAAAGCAACTGAACAGGTAGAACAGTGAAACGATCTCAAAAAGATGACACAGGACACGATGTTCCAAATTTGCACATTGTTTACTTTGAGCAACAGTCCAGGATTGTGAAGTACAACACACATGTTAAGGATGAGACTTCAGTTCATGGTCAAGCACCAGCATCATGCACACGGCTTCAAGTTATCTAAGAAGAGCACTGCCCCCTTGGGGTCTGTTCATGACGAAGACCCACTTCTGTGTGGCCACCGCCCTCGCTTGCTTTACCACTTGGAAATTTGTCAGTTTGAGTGCACATCGAAGCCTTCCTCTGCAAGACAGCAGCAGGCTCAGCTCATCAGCTAGTTGAGTTAGTATCTGGCTTATTTCTTAAGGTTCAAAAATTAAAAAGGCAGTTTTTGTTTTTGTTTTTGCTTTGCAGGCAGCAAGGCATGAGGCACAGACCTCTACTGTTCCATATGGCACAGGAAGATGCTTTTAGCAAAGGGCAAGGACAAGGTAGGGCTACAATGAGTAGGTTTGGCATAAAGACAACCCTGTGTTTGGGGGCCTGAAGGAACATGCCTGTGGACTGTTTACTGGTCTGCCCAATCAAGGCTTGGTAAACCCAAGTAAAGCTGACAAGAAAAGGGTTTTAAAAACCTCAGTACAAAAGATCCTCTAACACATTTGGAACCAGATTATTCTTAAAAACACCATACTAAGTGTCACAAAACTTTCCCTCCAATCTACTACTAGAAAACACTCATGCCATGGCCTACAGACCCGGAGGAATCAGGACAGATAAAGAGAAACCTGTTCTTAAAAAAAAAAAAAAAAAAAAAAAAAAAGACAGCAGTACATAAAGTGCTTCTTTTTTAATGAAACAAATCCAAAAGATGTACAGTCAGGCTCAAGTTGTGCAGTTCACAAGCATGGAGAAAACAAACAAATAAAACGACAGAGTTCAAGAGAGTCAGAGCTAACCCAGGACGAGGCTGGACTTGCCGCCAGGGGGATTTCTTCGGGACGGCGCTGGGGCCGGGGCCACCGGGCTGGGCACGGGGGCAGCGGGCACGGGCTTCTCCTCGCTCTGCCCCAGGCTGGGCTGCAAATCTGTGTCCACGTTTTCTAGAAAAACAGAAGGAGGTTCAGGCTTACTAAGCAACTATTTCTAGGAAAGATGGAGAGTCTTAAGATTTTTTTTTTTTTTTTTGGAGGATGGTTTAAATCATACCTAGAGATATATAAGACAAGAATCATTCACCCATGTTCCCACAACCCAAAACTAACCACTTAGTGTTTTCCCTTATTTGTCCCCAGGCCTTTTTCTGTGTGTGCTCATTTCTAAATTGTACAAATATATGAAGATGTAGTATTTTAAATTAGAAGTCCACCTCCGTGTGGGTCTCTTCTTCTGACTCGGAATTGTGTCCATTCTAGCCCCTCTGTTATACTTACTTATAAGTGTACTTTATTCCCAACAGATAATATATACTTCTGGGTTTTGTTGTTGTACTGATACCAACTTCCTTTTTTTATACTCAGAAATTTACCCATATTTATACACATGGTCATAATTTACCCTATGTAACTCCTTTATAGTATTTTATCACATGATTCAATATATTTGATATAATACAGTACTGCATTAGCTGTACTAGTCATGAAAACTGGAACCGACCCAACCATTCCAAACAAAGTTGGAATGTATATAGACTGGCAAAGGTGCCCACGGGGAAACAAGGGCGACCATCTTCAATCTGAACAGACACTATGCATCGCCCTCCCTAGAGGGGGCTGCGCCACGTTCCACCCCCAACCCGTGTCAGACTATGCTGTCCGTACACCTTTGCACATCCATCATTTGATAACCACCTCACTTTAAAATTTGCCAAAATGATGGGTGAAATATTATTTCGTTCCTGTTTCATGTTACATTTCCATGATTACTAGGTGAGCCTGATTTCTTTTTCTAACCACAAAGATAACCCATAGTACCAACATCATTTATTAGAGTGTACCTTTCCCCTACTGATTAGTAGTATCTCCATTAATTAGATCACTCCCATATATATTAACCAGGTACTTTCCATGATAAAGGCTTCAGAATTAGTGTACTATTACCCAGCATCCTAGAGACTGCTTGATGATTCACTAATCTGTGAAATTCCCAACAAATATATATTCTTAATGAGGCATTTTCCAAAATATGGAAGTCTTTGTTCAAAGTCCAAAGTGACAGTAAAATGCCAGGTCTCAATTCAGTTGCATAATCTCACACCTGCTTTAGAATAAAATCTCTTAGGGCATCTGGGTGGCTCAGTCGGTCGAGCATCTGATTTTGGTGTAGGTCATGATCTCACCGTTCCCAAGTTCAAGCCCCACATTGCGCTCTGTGCTGACAGCTCAGAGCCTGGAGCCTGTTTCAGATTCTGTGTCTCCCTCTCTCTCTGCCCCTCCCCCAACTTGTGCTCTGTAGCTCTCAAAAATAAATAAACATTTAAAAAAATTTTTAGAATAAAATTTCTTGGGGTGCCTGGGTGGCTCAGTTGGTTAAGTGCCCAACTCTTGATCTCTGCTCAGGTCATGATCTCACAGTTCATGAGATCGAGCCCCGAGATGGGCTCTGTCTGCCCTGACAGCGTGAAGCCTGCTTGGGATTCTCTCTCTCTGTCCCTCCCCTGCTTGGATGTATGTATGCATGTACTCTCTTTCTCAAAATAAATGCTAAAAAAAAAAAAAAATAGAATAAAATCTCTTCTCCTCAATCTCTCTCTCTCACACACACACAAAGGCAACTTCAGTGTAAGAAACCAAACACTAATTCATAAAACTTGGGAGAAAACTACCTTAAGGTTTAAAGACATTTATTCCCTCCTCCCCTAGATTAAGGTGTTCCAAAGCCCTGGAAGCAGTGAAACAAATACTGGTTATGATCTATACCATGTAAGAAATTCATATGGCCCTCATATTTGACACCGATGAAAAGTTCTAATTTTGAAAAAATGTACTTTAAGTTCCCCAAAGACTAACCATTAAAAGCTCATGTTCCTAAAAGCACCTGTACCAAGTTTTAGCGAACTGATACCGAGAAGTCCAAGGGGGAAGAAGTCTTCAATGAGAAACTCAACAAAATCTCAGAAATATGCTACTGCTGCTTTTGACATTTCCTTTTAAGAATTTTTATAACATTCTATAGAAGTAACAACACATATGATGTTCTATAGTATTGAACTACAAGTAAAAATCAGTATGGAGCTTTCCAGAATGACAGCCCTCATGATAATTAACTTAAAGCTTGGTGAGAAAGGGTCACGCCTTAATTTCCTGTTGCTACATTCTTGTTTGCACGGGAAGCAGGATTAAATGCATCAACACTGAGAACCCAAGTCTTCTGATAAGTGTCCTGTGAATAACCTAGGAGAATATGTCCCATTTACCACAAATACAAACAAAACCCCAAAACCCATGATTTGAAACAATCCAAGATGGACAAATACGGGGCACGAGTTCCACTTGAGCCAGCCAGCCTATCAGTTCAAGCAATTTCATTGCTGCTACTAGGACTTGGCCTCACCGCTGCACAGGCTCTCACAGGTATCCATTGTCTGCCTGGATCAAGCAGTTAGGAGTACTTCTAAAGGACAAAACATTACCTTGCAGCTCTACCGTGATCATTTATTTCCTACTGACTTTTGGATAAATCAAGCTCACACCTACCATTCTTATATTTGTCTTTCATTATTTTTTTTTAAGTTTTTTTTGTTGTTTTTGTTTTGATTTTGAGAGAGAGCACGTGCATGATCAGGAGAGGGGAAGAGAGAGTGGGGGAGAGGGAGAGAATCCCAACCAGGCTCCATACTCGCAGTGCAGAGCCTGACGCGGGGCTTGATTTGACAAACCATGAGATCATGACTGGAGCCAACATCAAGAGTCTGATGCTTAACAGACTGAGCCATCCAGGTATCCCCCGTCTTTCATTATTAAAGGAACTGTTTTGTCTTTCACTAGATAACATGCCAAAAAAGAAAAAAAGCACATATGGAGGATACACAACAGTAGGCCTTAATTTAAATGCTCCTTTGTCAGGGCACCTGGGTGGCTCAGTCGGTTAAGCATCCAACTTTGGCTCAGGTCATGATCTCGCGGTTTTTGAGTTCAAGCCCCGCATTGGGCTCTGTGCTGACAGCTCAGAGCCTGGAGCCTGCTTCAGATTCTGTATCCCCTTCTCTCTCTGCCCCTCCCCCACTCATGCTCTGTCTCTTTCAAAAATAAACATTAAAAAAATTTTTTTAATAAAAAAAAAATAAATGCTCAAATTTGTCAGGGCACCTGGGTGGCTCAGTTGGTTAAGCTTTGGACTTCAGCTCAGATCATGAGTTCATGGTTTGTGAGTTCATGCCCTGCGTTGGGCTCTGCACTGACAGCTCAGAGCCTGCCTGGGATTCTTTCTCCCTCTCTCTCTGCCCCACACCCCCCACACCAATAAATAAACATTTTTAATAAATAAATGTTCCTTTGTCTAGTCAGAAATGCTCCAGCCAAAAAGAACAGAGGCTAGTCTGTTACTACGTCCCCTTAGTCTGTAATGAAGTAATAAGTACAGGAACTGAGAGGCTTTAGAAACTTATACAGGATTGACTGAGAAAGCTTTTGCTTGTTGAATCTAATGACTGAAAAACGGGACTTTAAACAAACACTTCACCATAATACACATCTAATATACTCCTGACTTGTCTGTCTTCTTTGGCAAATCAACAAGGCACTGAACAGATACCTACGTCAGGATAAATGATAAAGTGGTTCATTACGAGGGTGAAAGAATCAGAACAGCAAGAGATGCAGCAGACTAACTTGCCTAAAGGCAGGAAAGACTTGTACCTAAATTCTGCGGACCTACTCCCTCTGCTGCAGATTTCCCACTGCTCCCTTTAGCCATCCCTAGGTTTAATTCTCTAAGAGAGAACGGCAATCTTCCTTATATCCAAACCAAATCTATCTTAAACCAAGCAGAATAGCTTGGCTTCGAAGTAAATTTGGCAACAGAATCAGGGTTGACCTCTACTCCCCCAGATGGATCTTGAATCATTGTGCCCCTTGTCATTTCATGACAATTTCATGAGTGTGCTACTCACCTGAAGAATCTGAAAAAAAAAACTGAGCTGGGAGAGAATTACTAGTAGCACGTCAAGTGACACATTTTTTTTTTATAACTCCATCAAGGCCCTCTCATCCTTCTCCAGGCTTCCCAAATTTGTAACTATATCCATTGCCCAAAAGTAGTGACTAAGGATTAGCTAATTCTTGCTAAGTAAGGTCTCCTAGTGGAAGTATTTCAGAATATGAAAAGCAGCAGAACTGAAAAGACTTCAAGATTTTTTTTTTTTTTTAACCTCCGGAAGAGTCTTTTCAGACAGAACACACTAGACGTGAACAATAACTAATACATCTTCAATCCAGTGAGAAAGTGATTTGTTCACGGAGGAAGAACCCAGGTAACGCTCACAAAGGCCCAATAGACTCTCTTCCCACCATGCCCATCAAGAAACGCTGTCTGTGGGGCACCTGGGTGGCTCAGTCGGTTAAGCATCAGACTTCGGCTCAGGTCATGATCTTGCAGTCTATGAGTTCGAGCCCCGTCCGCGTCGGGCTCTGTGCTGACAGCTCAGAGCCTGGAGCCTGCTTTGGATTCTGTGTCTCCCTCTCTCTCTGCCCCTGCCCCGTTGAGGCTCTGTCTCTCTCTGTCTCAAAAATAAATAAACGTCAAAAAAAAATTGTTTTTTTAAAGAAAGAAACGCTGTGTAAGAGGGCAGAAGAGGAGTCTGGTTCCTCAACACTTGTTTCACGGGAAGACTGCCTCACAAAATGTAATGGTCTTCCTTACGGACCAGAGGGCCTTCTGACTGCTGCATTTCACCGAGTCAACTTTCACCTGATTCCTGCTGCCCGACACATTTACGCCTTTCGTTACATGCAATAGTCATTCTCTGGCACTTGTTAAGGAAGTGCCAATAAATACTTCAAAGACTTAACATCATTAAAGAAATGATTATAGCTCATTTCCATATATAATTGGTAACATGGATGAAAATTTATATCTGCCTCCTAAATCATCAGCCACAAGATCACAGAGTTGCCGACGTCTTGCTGAATAAGCACCTCAGTGTAAAATCAAACAAAGTTTGTAAATTAAATGCTGTGTGCCAAGCTTGAAATGCCAGAGCCTTTTACTAAAAAGCTCTCATTAACAGGAACACCCACCAGCCCAACTACTGCACACATATCTGTGAAGGACTCTCCATTTTTCCTTTCTTGTGCATTCCCGGCCTTGCTCTCACTGCAGCGGACGCACGCGTGGCCATGTTTGCTAACTTCCCAGTTTTGTGTTTCTTTGCTCTCCACCCAGGGTATGCTGTGCTGGCCCTTGGGGCAAAGCCAGGTTTCACTCCCCAAGACACTATTTCAAGAAAAATTCCGCTCTATTCTAAAACCATTTACAGAACCAGAAATGTGTACTTCAGAAGGACTCACCATGAATGTCGCCTTCTCTCTGGAAAAGAAAAGAAAATTTTACTTCAGATTTTAATTTTGTAACAAATAAAGCAGTCACAGTTCTGAGAGGCTACTATTTGAAACCAAACGTGGAAGTTCATTTTGATGCAGTCAAGTTCAGGGTCAGGCCACAACACAATTACATTACAACCTTTATACTTACTTTGGGACAATGCTATACAAAACTGCTGCATGACAAATTGCCCCGGTGCCAGCAATACCCGACACACCAAAAAAACCTTAACATTTACACCGATGGCCTAATATCAATTAGCATTTCAGAGGATCTTTTATCAGAATGTGAAACTGGTAAGTTTATTTTTCCATGCTCCCTTTCCTTTTTCCTTATCTAGCTGTTGAGGGGCCTCTATAAATTCCAAAGTCCGTTAAGAGGGTTCCACACTGGGACGGCTGACACCACTGTGTGCTCAGAGGGCCCTACTTAGGAGGCCACCCTACCAGGCTTCCAGACACCTGCCTGGGGACATTGGGATCATGTTCCTCTGCAGACAACTGATGATAACACCCAGGTTGCAGTCTCCTCGAGTTCAGCTCAGAACAACTGGGCAACGTTCGTCAGGTCTTTGACCTCACACACACTACTATATACCACTTAGGTAGGAAGTGTGATCCAGAAGTTCCCAAAATCGATAGTGAAAAGAGAGAGACTGATCCAACTGGTAGAAAAGGGATGTGAACCAACCCAGATCATGTCACTTCAGTTTTCTGACTTTTCTCTTTATGGATCTTCCAGCACCAGTATGGCCTCAGGCCCTTCCCTAGTCACCTCTATGTAAGGCTCTAGTGACAGAACTGAAGCTCTTATTACAATAGGAAGGAAGTCAGTTTCCAAACCGGATTAACCTCAAAGCCTTTCTTTCCCCCCCAACCCTGGGTTGTCACACTGACCTTCAGATCTAAGAAGTCTCCAGAGTTTGCTTCAGAAGAGTTCCTTCTCTGGGGTCCAGATGACTCAGAATCCTCTCTGCCACCACTAGACTTGGCACCTGAATTAAAACATACTTTCTTAAGGACTATGACAGAAAGACTGAAAGCAAAACACTTCTTTTGTGAATGATGTTCATGTTAGTCTTGTATCAAAAAATGAGCAAACAGGTTAAGTGAGAGCTTAAAAATTCTACAGAGGAACCAAATAGCCCAATTTGACCTCAATCCCTATTCTGACCCCTCTCCCAGGCTTTCCTCCAGTGACAAGACTTAACTGTTGTTGATCTCATTATGGTCGGGCTAGATTTTGCTCCTCAGCACAAAACCAACTGTAGTTATTCGTGCTGGGTCTGTACCTTTGATCAGTGGTCACACATATAAGCAGTACCTGCTGACTTGGCCCATGAAGGGGGATTTTCCTCAGGTGTCCCAAAGATGCTAGAGGCCATTTTGTTCCTCCTCACGGGTTGTTCTGTTGGTTCATCAAAGCCTAATGAAAAATTGGATCCACCACCTGGAGGCCGCAAAACCCTTGGGAGTAATGGCAAAAAACATCCATTTCAGATCATGCCAAAACATTTCTCAGCATAAATGTTTTCAAACACCTTTCAAATTCATTTCCCTCACCCATTCATTCCTCCTACCCACCCACCCACCCCACCCCCTCCAAGAGAGAGCTGCTAATGGGAAAAGGGAACTGATTCTGTTGTGGTATAAAGTCAACACTGGATCACATCAGTCAGAATGCCTAGTAGCAGACAGACAAGAAGTAAGTGTTGACAAGGATGTGGAGAGAAAGGAACCCTTGTGCACTGCTGGTGGGAATGTAAACTGGTGCAGCCACTGTGGAAAACAGTATGGAGTTTCCTGAAAAAATTAATAATCGAAATCCCATATGATCCAGTAATGCTACTTTTGGATATTTACCCAAAGAAAACAAAAACACTAATTTGAAAAGATATATACACCCCTACATTTACTGCGGCCTTATTTACAATAGCCAAGATATGGAAGCAACCTACCTGTCAACTGATAGATGAATGGATAAAGAAAATGGATATTACTCAGCTCAGCCATAAAAAAGAATGAAACCCTGCCATTTCAGACAACATGGTCGGATGTACAGGGTATGATGCTAAATGAAATAAGACAGAAACAAATACTACATGATTTCACTTATATGTGGAACCTAAAAAACCAAATGAACAAACAAAAAAAACAGAAATGGGGCGCCTGGGTGGCTTAGTCGGTTAAGTGTTGACTTCAGCTCAGGTCATGATCTCACGGTTTGTGAGTGTGAGCCCTGAATCGGGCTCTGCGCTGACAGCACAGAGCCTGCTTTGGCTTCTCCGTCTCCCTCTCTCTCTGCCCCTCCCCCACGTGCACGCACTCCCTCTCATTCTCTCTCTCTCTCTCTCTCAAAAATAAACAAAACATTTAAAAAAACAAAACCAGAAACAATCACAAACACAGAGAACAAACTGGTGGATGCCAGAAGGGAGACAGGTAGGAAGGTGGGTGAACCAGGTAAAGGGGATTAAGAAATACAGATTTCCAGTTATAAAATAAATACATCATGGGGCTGAAAAGTACAGCATGGGGAATACAGTCAAGAATATAATAAATTTCGGGGCGCCTGGGTGGCGCAGTCGGTTAAGCGTCCGACTTCAGCCAGGTCACGATCTCGCGGTCCGTGAGTTCGAGCCCCGCGTCGGGCTCTGGGCTGATGGCTCGGAGCCTGGAGCCTGTTTCCGATTCTGTGTCTCCCTCTCTCTCTGCCCCTCCCCCGTTCATGCTCTGTCTCTGTCTGTCCCAAAAATAAATAAAAAACATTAAAAAAAAAAAAAAAATTTAAAAAAAAAAAAAAAAAAAAAAAAAAAAAAAAAAAGAATATAATAAATTTGTATGAGGACTGCATTTATTGTGGTTAGCATTTCATAAATGTATAGAATTGTCGAATCACTATGTTGTACACCTGAGACTAATATATTATTCTCAATTAAAAAACTGAAAGTTTTTAAAAATTCAACACTGGATGTTAAGATACAAAATGCTGTTTTATAATATTTGTAGTAAGGACTTCCGACATGAAGACAGCTGAAAAAGCCTGAAAGTTATCACAAACAACAGCCTGGCTGACGTCCCCTTTTAGATAATGGCAAAAGACCTAACAGACCTTGCCTAATAGGATCAGCTGGATGTATTTGCAAAAAAGTTTAGAAGCATATCTTGTTATTTATTCAGAAAGCATTTCCATTTTTATTTTCAACAAAATTAAAAATGGAAGATTATACATATAAAAGTTAAGTTGACCAATTTAGAAGCCCATGGAGAGCAATACTAGTCTCTTCCTATCTAGGCATCGCCAGCGAGCCCCATTTATACACTTGCACCACAGTATTCTCACTAGTAAACATGAACAATTAGCCACAAGGAGGAAGTCCGTATGAGAAACTGGTGTTACGATTCACAGAATGTTTGATAACCAGGCACCTTTGGACTCTATAGCTTTCAGTTCAGCAAGGAAACCCAGCACTTGTCCATTTCCAAAGCTTCCTGCTTGGCTTGACCAATGTGTCCCATCCCTGGAAGAACTCAATTTAACTTGTCCTGTCACTGCTCAAAACATAGAAAATGGAGATGGTTTTATGGAAGGAAAAATTTTCTAACTAAGGATTCAATTCTATTACTGGAGACAGGAGTAGTCTGGTTTTCTATTTCTTCTTAAGTCAGTTTGAAAAATATTTTTCTAGGAGGATGTCCATTTTATTCAAGTTTCCAAATAAAGAACAGTTGTCATTTGCAAACACAGCTCCTTATATTAGAAAAGAAAAGGAAACATATAGGAAGAGGAGGGGGGGGGAAGAAAAGAGGGAAACAAACCACAAGAGACTCTTAGTGATAGAGAACTATGGGTTGACGGAGGTGGGTGGGACGATGGGCTACATGGATGCTGGGTACTAAGGGGGACACTTGTGATGAGCACTGGGTGTTGTATGTAAGTGTTGAATCAATGACTTCTGAAACCAATACCACACTGCATGTCAACTAAAATTTAAACTTTTTAAAACAGTGAAAAAGATAAAAATAAATTTTAAAAATAAGAAAAGGAAAAATTAAACACTTACAGCATAAATGCCTTCCTAAGTGCCCCTTCTAAAGGCATCCCAAGTTTTGTTTTTTTAACTATTGTTCCACTCTAAATATTTTCTCCTTCCCATTATTTTCTTCTTTGACCCATACATCATTTAGAAGTACATGTATCAGTTTCCAAACACAGGGGTCTTTCTGGTTTATTAATTTCTAGTTTTTAACTACAACACAGACAACAGTCTGTATGATACGAATCCTTTGAAATGTGATGAGATGTGATTTATGGCCTAATATGTACTCAATTCTATAAATCTATATATTCTTAAAAAGAATGTGTATTTGTTAATGTTCTATATGTCTACTAGGATCAAGCTTGCTAATGAGTTGCTCAAATCTGATTTTTAAGTATGTTAAAAAAAATTTTTTTTAATGTATTTTTGAGAGAAAGACAGCACGAGTGGGGAGGAGCAGAGAGAGGGAGACACAGAATCACAAACAGGCTCCAGGCTCTGAGCTGTGAGCAGAGCCCGACGCGGGGCTCGAACTCACAGACCTTAAGATCAAGACCTGAGCTGAAGTCAGACACTTAACTGACTGAGGCACCCAGGCTCCCCTAAGTATGTTTTATCACTTAATGAGTGAATCCATTAACAATTCCTACCACAATGAAGAGTTTGCCAGTTTCTCCTCAGAATTCTGTCAAGATAAAGAGTTCTCTCTCAGAATGACTGCCACTGGAGTAAATGTTAGATCAGTGGGAAAAACTGCATTGGGCTGACTAATCATTTTGATAAAACAAAACATATCCCTCACTCATTTTATTTACCAAAGTAAGTTCCAGCTAGGCAAAATTATTTATTCAATTTATGTATTTTTTTTTTAAAGTTTATTTATTTATTTTGAGAGAGAAGAGGGTAGGGGAGAGGAGGGGCAGAGAGAAAGGGAGAGAGAGAATCCCAAGTGGGCTCCGTGTGGTCATCACAGAGCCCCCACATGGGGCTTGAACCCACGAACCATGAGATTTCACCTGAGCTGAAATCAAGAGTCGGATGTCTAACTGACTGAGCCACCCAAGCACCCTCTTTTACTTATTTTTTGAGAGCATTTCATATACTAGTGATGTTATCCTTTGTTGATTATGTGTATTTTTGCCAAGTTTAATTCGTCCATCTTTTCAGTTTCTGGCTTTCATCTTGTACTTAGAAATAAAGCCCTTTTCTTCAAGACTAGGACCACATTTGTACAAACTTTTGTTTGTACAAAAATTTTTTTTAATATTTATTTTTGGCAGAGAGAGAGCATGAGAGCGAGCACGCACACTCACCAGTGGGAGAAGGGCAGAAGAGAGGGAGACAGAGGATCCCAAGCAGGATCTGCGCTGACAGCAGAGAGCCTGATTCGGGTTCCCATTCGCGAACCGTGAGATCATGACCTGAGCTGAAGTCAAGATGCTTAACAGACTGAGCCACCCAGGTGTCCCTGTACAAACTTTCTAAAGGACATTTTGATAATATGTGTCAACTGTTTGCTTTTTATATGAACCAGCATTTCTACTTCCAGAAATTGCCCTAATTAGATAACCAGATATATATACAAGGATTTATATCCTTGTATATAAATCCTTTAAAAATGTTCATCTACAAATAAATTTGGGAATACCCTAACTGTCCATTAGCAAAGGCTTAATTATCAAAGCATGTCCACACAACAGAAAGCTGTATACATTAGGGTGAGAGTTACCTTCATTAGTGGATATGAAAAGTTACCCAAAACACAGTGAATGAAAAACGCTGGAAGACAAACATAAGCCCAATGACGTGTTACATAAAATGACGTGTACAGAGATAAATTTATCTGGTTGTGTGATCTTAGATAAACTGCTTGACTTTTGTTTTGCTTTTCTCTTCTAATGTTCTTTTGTTTCTGTTTTTGTTTTTTAAATTTTTTTTTTTTTTTAACGTTTATTTATTTTTGAGACAGAGAGAGAGAGACAGAGCATGAACGGGGGAGGAGCAGAGAGAGAGGGAGACATAGAATCGGAAGCAGGCTCCAGGCTCTGGGCCATCAGCCCAGAGCCCGACGCGGGGCTCGAACTCACGGACCGCGAGATCGTGACCTGGCTGAAGTCGGACGCTTAACCGACTGCGCCACCCAGGCGCCCCAAGTTTCTGTTTTTGTTTTAAAAGAGACAGCAGTTTTTTAGAGGAAAGGGGCAGAGAAAGAGGGAAAAAGAGAATCTTAAGCAGACTCCATGCTCAGCATGGAGCCTAACATGGACTTAATCCCATAACCCTAAGATCATGACCTGAGGTGAAATTAAGAGTCAGATGCTCAACCAACTGAGCCACCCAGTGGCCCCTGCTTTTATCTTCTACAAAAAGAGGTTAGTAGTAATTGCCTCATAAGACTATTCTAAGAATATCCAATATACTGTGCTTAGAAGGCAGCAGTCGTAGCTATTAGCATCACAACTAGACATAAAGGCCTGAGAAGTACCCACACCACAATGGCATCCAGGGTTTGTGCTCTCAGATAGGATTTCAGGTGAATTTCAATGTCCTTTTTTATACTTCATATTTTTCTGTATTGCCACTAATCTAAAATTCTTTCAAAGACTCCTTCTGGGTTCCAGAATTCCCTGACAATCTTTCTTTCTTTTTTTTAACTTTATTTTTTTAACATTTATTCATTTTTTTAAGCGAGAATGAGAGAGAGAGAGAGAGCGAGCGAGCGAGCGAGCGCGAGCATACAAGCTGGGGAGGGGCAGAGTGAGAGAGAAAGAGAGAGAGACAGAATCCGAAGCAGGCTCCAGGCTCTGAGCTGTCAGCACAGTGCCTGATGTGGGGCTCGAACCCACCAACCGTGAGATTGTGACCTGAGCGGAAGTCCAAGCTCCCCTCCCTGACAATCTTTCTTTTGACAGTACTAATTTTCCTACTGGCCACTGCATGTGATCATTTGTGGACATCCGTGTCCCCTTGGATCTTTCAGCAGAAATCGTGGCTCCTCTGCTGACACCCTGGCCTGGACTCCCTAACACTGCCTCTTCTTCCCGTGTGGCCGCTACCCACAAGCCAGCAGAGATAGATGCAAGGTAACGTGACAAACTATCAACATGGCCTCTCAACCGTATCTAGTTCTTACCATCTTCTTCACCAATCCAGTCATTTTCTCAAGGTTCCCCAGAACAGTTCTGGTTTATCTCCACTTTGGGGTATTTACTCCCATCTTTACTCCTGCCTAGAGCACTCTCCACCCTTTCCTCAAGCATCCCTCAAAACCGGGCCCATCTCTTAAACCTCAACCTCCTCCATAAAGCAGACTAGTAGAGCTCTCCATAGGCTCGAAGAATACCAGGTAGAACACGGAGGAAAGGATGGCTTCTGGTGTGAAGTGCCCAAGAGTAAATATTTTTGGCCTGTGGATCATGCAGTATTTTGTAACTATTGGGGTCTGTCATGTGGCACAGAGGCAGCCACAGACAACATGCAAACAAACGAGTGCAGCTATTTTCCAATAAAACTTTATTTACAGACACTGCAATCTGACTTTCCTATAATTTCCACAAGTCATGAAATGAATCTTTTTTTTGCAACCATTTATAAATGTAAAAATCAGGTACCCACTGCATTTAGCCCTTGAGTGATTGTTTGTTGGGCTCTGTTCTGTCTAGTTCAACAGCCTCATTTTAAAGAGCGCAAAGTCTGGGGCGCCTGGGTGGCTCAGTCGGTTGAGTGTCTGACTCCGACTCAGGTCATGATCTCATGATTGGTGGGTTCGAGCCCCACATCGGGCTG
The DNA here is from genome assembly GCF_028018385.1 of Neofelis nebulosa. Classification (NCBI taxonomy): domain Eukaryota; kingdom Metazoa; phylum Chordata; class Mammalia; order Carnivora; family Felidae; genus Neofelis; species Neofelis nebulosa. The sequence goes on along the minus strand of NC_080797.1, from coordinate 19,278,315 downwards.
TGTGCTGACAGCTCAGAGCCTGGAGCCTGTTTCAGATTCTGTGTCTCCCTCTCTTTCTGTCCCTCCCCCACTCTCACTTTGTCTCACTCTGTCTCTCAAAAATAAATAAATGTAGGGGCGCCTGGGTGGCGCAGTCGGTTAAGCGTCCGACTTCAGCCAGGTCACGATCTCGCGGTCCGTGAGTTCGAGCCCCGCGTCAGGCTCTGGGCTGATGGCTCGGAGCCTGGAGCCTGTTTCCGATTCTGTGTCTCCCTCTCTCTCTGCCCCTCCCCGTTCATGCTCTGTCTCTCTCTGTCCCAAAAATAAATAAAATATGTTGAAAAAAAAAAAATAAATAAATAAATAAATAAATAAATGTAAAAAAAAAAAAAAAAAAATTTAAAGAGCACAAAGTCAAGCCTCGAGAGCCTCTGAAGAAATTGTCCAACATTAGTTAACTGACAGTGACGAGGACCAGAACCCAAATCCTCAGTCTCTGGCCAGCACAGAAGTGCTCAACGTGCTAAAATACAGGAGGCACAGAAGGCCATTTTCTCTTTCATTTTCCTACACACCTATGTACTGGTGCTTTGATTAGTTTCCATGTTTTCCAATCTTAGAGTGTCTTCTATTTCTTCTGTAGGTCCTCTAGCGTCCTCCCCTGGATCATAGATTTGTGTGTGTCCACAGTATAATTCAATACAGAAATTGCACTAAATAAAAATGTCATTATTTTCCCCCTCGGGCGGGGAGGTGGTGGGGGAGGGGAGGTTGGGGAGACCCATTGTGTTTTTGGTAACATGTAAAATATTTATAACTCTACTTTCTTTTTCAAGTTTTAGATATTAAATATCCACTTGGATTAATTTCATTACATGAATTAAGATAAGTGTATTCAGGCATACATTATATAAAGTTGATAATTTTAGGTTTGCTTAATTAAATGGTTTAAATCATAATTAAAGGTGTATTATAAATTCTTAATAGGCTTTCTCTCATGTTAAAGTTTGAAGCAACCAGGTTTTTTATCCCTTGTTTGTACCCAAATCAACAGAGTCAATAAAATCAAAATTCACTTGCTCCCTTGAGATTAGAATGATTTTTTTTTTCCTTTATCATCGTAATTAAACCCTCATGAATTAGCCAGATGAAAATCTCCAGAACCCTAATGGTCTGGGAAGTATTTTTTGGCCTTAAAAAAAGAAAAAAAGACACTAGTGCCCAAACACCGGCTTAAAAAGAAAGTCAAAGCTCTGCGCACCCAACTTTTTAAAGGTCTGTGTTCCTCTTGCAAGAGCAGGTAATACCTACTCCCTACTCCGATGACGTCAGTGTTGTAAAGCCCGTTTGTAACAGTGAGACATCCCCAAACAAAGGATTTGGATCATAAGACAGAAATTATTCCAATTTTATTTTTTAAGTTTCTCCTATTCTTTCTGAACCACACAGGGTAACTAAACCAGGATTACCTACTTGAGACTCACCAAAAATGGACCCATGTACCATGGATAACAATTAAAAAAAAACAAAAATCACTTTTTCTTTCTTCTTTCTCTAGATGCCAGAGTTCCCATGTGATCTTTGCAGATCATCCCGTCCCAGACTAAATTTACAATGTGCTTATGGAGCCAGAAGAATGTTACTGCAGAAACAACTGAAGGAAAATTAGGTGAGATTACAGAGGAAGTAAAGGTAGGAAGTAAATAAAAGGACAAAGCTCCAGTCCTAGGATCACGATACTGGAGGGAAATTGATGACAAAAGGTGAATGAAAGCATTTATTCTGCAGAACCCAAAACCATTTGGTCTCACATTTCGAATATCCATGTCAAAAAACTAGCATGAGGATTCCTTTGACCTGGTTACTGAAATTTTTTATGAAGCACTAAACTACACTCAACCCCAAAAGATGAAACCTGATTTTTTTTACATAATGTATAAATTTTCACGTTCCAGTCACTACAGTTTCACCAGCAGAAAGTTGACCGCATGGCACAAAAAGAAAGGTTCGGCGTGTTCCAGTGTCCTCGGCAAAAAAAATGATCTCATTGCAAGAATGACAACAGAAGAGGGAGTGACCAGTATTTTTGTAGGTCTATCCTCCTCAAGGTCCCCAACCTTCCAGGACCCACTAATTTATTTTAAATCTTTCCCACTTTCCTACATTGTATAAGGGAAAGGAATGAGTTGAAAAGGGGTGTCATTTCCAACCTGCCGCCTAAGCCTCGCTGCTGAGGCCAGCTTTTTGTCCCCAAGTTCTCCAACCCCTGTGAGGCACTGCTGTTTCACGGCTGTCTTCTTAGCCCCACAAAATGGCTCCCTTTGTGCCACTTGCCCAGGACCCCCAGGCTGGCCGCACACGACTGCAGGTCGTGATCAATGAAGAATAGATGCCTAGAAAAAGTGGAACCTAAGCTTCCTACAAGCCCTGAGCAGGATCCCAGAGATGCCTGTATCCCGTCTTAAAAGAGAACAGTGTGCAATTAGCCGAGACAATGTGGACACCTTCCGCCGGTTCCAAACCCTTCCACCAAGTCAGGCAAGGGCTTGGAAAAGGATCCCAGTGCAAACACCCAGTGCCCTCATCCCCTAATGCAGTAGCGACTGTGGCCAGAAAGGCCCCGGCATCCCAGGTGCAGATAGTACGGAAGAGACAATGGATGTCTCCGGCCCCGCCCAAGAACAGGAAACCTCCTCCTGCTAGGGAACCCGGGCCAGGGAAGAACTCGTTTGACAAACGTCAAAAGGGGGAGGGAAAGAGGTGGGATGCAAAGGCCGAGGTCCGAAGGTTTGAGCGCAGAAAACCCACTCGGACAGGCTCGCCCCCCTTTCGCGTTCGGAGGTGGGCGCGGGAGGGGAAGGAGCAGGGGTCTTTCCTTTGTTAGCAGAGGAGAAGCACTTCGCAGAGGGCTGACGGTTGGGTCCCGGACGGGCGTGGGGGTCGCGATGACCAGCCCCGCCCGACCACAAATGCCACCTGCCGGGCGGGCCCCAGTGGATAAGCGCCCGCAAGACTCAATCGCTGCGGCCGAAGGGGGTGGCCACCGGGGGGGAGGGGGGGGGGGACCGCCACCTGCCCGGGGCCAGAGGCAAGAGCGCGTGGCCAGAGGTGGGACAATGGGGCCTGACCGGGACGCCCCGGGGGCTGCCCCGGCACGTGGGGGCCAAGACCACCGCCCTGGGGCCGGTCAGCCGCACCGCAAAGGGAAGGAAACGAACCCTGTCCGCTTGGCCTGACTACCGAAAGCCCGCAGCACTGCGAGGACCAGCGGCCCCGGCCCTCCCCGACCGACCCCTCGCTCCGGGGGAGGAATGAATGGGAGAGAAGCGGGAGTCGGGCGGGGCCGGCGCGACGGGCTCGCCCGACGGCACAAAGACGGAGCAGACCGCCGAGCCCCGCCGCCCGGCCGGGCACGAGCGCGACAGCCAGGGCACGTCACCGCCAACGACCCGCCGCCCTGCACCCGTGGCCCCGCCGGACGGCGGCCTTCCCTGCCCTCGAGCCCCGCGCCGAGCGGGGGCGTCCCCGCAGCCTCACCGGGAGCTATTCCTGCTGTTGGGGTCGACTCCCTTGAAGGTGGTGGTGGTGGTCATGGTGCCGAGGAGCGAGGTAGGCTGGCGTGGGAGCAGAGTGCTGAGGGTCGGGTCCGAGGGGCGCAGAGCAGCTCCGCACCGCAACGCCAGCAACCGCTGCAGGAGCCTCCGCCACCGCCTGCCTCACGGGCCGCAGCTTTTATAAGGCTCAAAAGAACCCGCCCCCACCGTGCCTGTATTGGCCAATTCAAATAGCTCTTTTCGTTCCTATTGGTTCCCTTAAGTGCCAAGCATCGGGCGGCACCCCGACGGGCTGCGGTGGCCCTGCTCGGCCTAAACCCGCCCCCTTCCTGGTCAGGGTGGGTCTATGGAAGTTCCCCCTCCGCCACCCCCAAATCTTGGTGATGATTGGACAAAGGACAAACCTGCCCAGCGTTGGGCACAAGTTGTGCTCACTGTCACTTAAAAAAGTTACCTTACTGAGGGAAAAGCTCGGTCAGCCCCCACCAAGCCCAGGGCAGATTTGTCTTGACCATTTCACTTACTTGCCTTACTCATGGTGAGATAGTAAGGGCATGCTCCTTAAGGGATGAAAATTACTGCTACAAACTGACATTCATTGAATACCTACTGTGTGTCCCGTTTGGAAACATGACAGTCTCAAAGCAGCAGCACTATGAGTCAGCAACAGAAAGCAAGCCAAGACGATCCCTTTGAAAACGACTGGAAATTCTTCACATTTTAATGTTACTATTTAGCTGTCAGGGGTGGTGCATGTACTAGACCAAAATTACAGTCGTTCTGATTTGAGGGCCTGTTCTAAGGCTGGTTAATACTCGGCGGTGGGGAATGGTCACATCCCTTGCTACCAAGACTATCGAGCAGGCCTGGCCTCTGCAGCTGTTTATAACCCTTAAGTCATGACTCTTCCACCTGTCTGGGTAAATCTATCCCTGCAACAAATGCAGACAACACTTGGAGGACTCAAGAATGGCTGTTTACAAGATCGTAATGGGAAAGTCTTGAGCAAACAAGAGTGGAGGCCTTCCCATGTCATGCATGTTTCCTCAAGGCAGACCCTTTTCACTATTTCCATAAAAACTGAACAACATTCGACTCTGTGTGGCCTCCCCCTTCTTGGCAGTTTGGAAGTTTATATTCTTGGTTAACCTCTCTCCTGGGTTTTCGTGAAAAGGTAGAGATAAGTTCACTCCTAAAAGGCATGGATCATGTCTTTATGTGCTGACCACTCATTTGAATTAAAATCTTCCCTTTTTTTTTTTTTTTGTAAGATTTTATTTTTAAATAAACTCCACACCCAACCTGGGGCTTGAAACACAACCCTGAGATCGAGAGTTGCCCCCCCCCCCCGCCCCCCCCCCCACTGACCGAGACAGCCAGGCGTCCCTAAAATCTTCCCATTCTTAAAGACTGGGCCTAAATTTCTGAAACTTTTGAAAAAACAGAACACCTTTCAGACCAAGTTGGCCAGTGAGCACACATACCCTTCTAGTAAGTCATATAATTATCGACTAAGAGGTAGAGTATGGTCTCTCAGGCTCTCATAGGAGAAACCAGAGTTTGAATCTGAACTCTTACCTTTTCTGAGCACTAGTTTCCTCATTCGTAAAAATAAGGACAAAATAGTATTTCAACTCCAGACTTGTAAATGAAGTAATGGATAGAAAGTGTTTGGCTCCGCACATAAGAAGTCATCAAAGTGATAGTAGCTATGCTTATTGTCAGATATACTTGGAAAGTAATTACAAACTTTTTAACAATCTGAAATTGTTTTTTATATATTAAATGAGGGGGTTGGACATATCTTCAGGTGGGTCCCTTTTGGTCTAATGTTTTGAGTTCATACTTGACTTGCCCTATTTCCTCCATCCCCTGTAATGTAAAAGACAGATTGGTAGGGCAATACACCAGACTGGAAATTGAAAACCGTTAAGTTCTGATTCTGCTCCCTTAAAAAGACACTTCTCCCATAAAAGACACTTCTAGGTCATTTATGCTCTTGCTTCCTCATCTATAAATGGGGTTAACAGCACCTATTCTACGTTGTTGTGAAGGGCTTGAAACGAGAGAATTTTAAGAACGTTGACTTGGTAAACTAAAGCTTTCTATGAGAGCTGCCCCATCCTGGCTGAACATCAGAATAACCTATGAGCTTTTAAGGAACAAAAATGAATGCCAGGCCCCCTCTGAGGTCTCCTGAATTGGAATTTCCGGGGGGCGGGGGGGGGGGGGGAGAGTGTAGGGGGGGTGTGGGGTAGGGGCTACTCATGGGTATCTTTAAGTTAAACAGATAGCTTTCACATGTGGCTTGGGCTGAGCATCTCTGCTTCAAAGGTAAGGGATCCGTCCCAGGGAACCCTTTTAATCTAATGATTTGTAAAGAAGAATAAAGTATATAAGACAGATAACTGATTAAGGCCATCTTAAGCAGGCCTGTTTGGTGCATTGTATTTTAAAGTAAAATTGTCAGGGGTGCCTGGCTGGCTCAGTCAGTACAGCATGTGACTCTTGAGCTCAAGGTCATTAGTTCAAATCCTGCATAGAGCTTACTTAAAAATAAATAAAAGATGGAGCGCCTGGGTGGCGCAGTCGGTTAAGCGTCCAACTTCAGCCAGGTCACGATCTCGCGGTCCGTGAGTTCGAGCCCCGCGTCAGGCTCTGGGCTGATGGCTCGGAGCCTGGAGCCTGTTTCTGATTCTGTGTCTCCCTCTCTCTCTGCCCCTCCCCCGTTCATGCTCTGTCTCTCTCTGTCCCAAAAATAAATAAAAAAAAAAAAAGTTGAAAAAAAAAATTAAAAATAAATAAATAAATAAGATTCCTGCCTTAAACAATAAAGTAAAATTGCCAAAAATTTCCAGAATAACAAGCCCTCCTATTTACTTGTTCATGTCCTACAGCAGTTTTGACTAAAATCACTGTACTCCCCCTTTCTGCTACAAGATGGAGATGTGGGGTAAAACAGGTATGATACATAACTCGGCTATAATGACCTTTGCTCCAGATGACCAACTGAAATGGGACATTAATGAAATTACATTCTATACAAAAGATCACAGATCAGATCAGGATCAAAAGATGCAAAAGGATGGCTGCTTTTATTTTTTTATAATATTTATTTATTTTTGAGAGACAGAGACAGAGCACAAGTGGGGGAAGGGCAGAGAGAGAGGGAGACACAGAATCCGAAGCAGGCTCCAGGCTCTGAGCTGTCAGCACAGAGCCCAATGCAGGACTCGAACTCACAGACCACAAGATCATGACCTGAGCCCAAGTCTGATGCTTTTACCAACTGAGCCACTCAGGCATCCCAAGGATGGCTACTTTTAAAATCATAATGGCCCATATCACTGATTTTTTAAATATTTATAGTTGTTCCAAACCCTTAGGTTAACCTAAAAACCTAAAGAAATAGAAGACAAATGAAAGCTTATGACAAGGAATGGTCCAACAAGTTATTTCACGACTATAGCAATGTTTTCCAAACTTTTATGAAACAGAATCCAAATATATAACACAGATGAACAACAGGGCATCTGTGACTGAAACCGAGCAGAGGGTCCGAAATCCTGGCCCTTTTTGCTTCCCCACCCCTGGCTGGCCTTTCTCTCCACTGCCTTCTTTTGGCACACCCCATGGTTCTATGCAATTTCAAAATCACTGCCCTATATGTATGTTTCACTTTCACCTGCTTTTTAAATAAGGTGGAGGGAATGAGCAGTTATCCACACTCTGCATAACTTCTCATGCCTTTAAGCAGTTAAGTGCCCTTTGATTTCACTTAGTCCCATGCTGCCACTTCCCTGCTACAAAGTACCAGTTACTGGTGGCTGGGTGGCTCAGTCGGTTAAGCATATGACTTCAGCTAAAGTCAGGGTCCCAAGGCTCATGAGTTCGAGCCCCGCGTCGGTCTCTGTGCTGACAGCTCAGAGCCTGGAGCCTGCTTTGGATTCTGTGACTCCCTCTCTCTCTCTGCCCCTCCCGTGCTCATGCTCTGTCTCTCAAAAAATAAGTAAGTGTTAAAAATAAATAAATAAAAATAAACAAACATTTAAAAAATTAAAAAATAAAAGATGTCAAAAATGTTTAAAAGCCCTAATAATTTTCCTTTAACATGGACAGAAATCCTAGTGGTTTTTTCATTTGTTTCTAGGTATGTGGAGTTTTATTTGAGAATGCAATGTACAATTTACTCAGAATAATCTGGAAGTCGCTCTTCACCTCTTGAGCCTACTAAGGTAAGCAATACCTCAATTTAAATGAAACACAAAAACATACTAACATTGTGTCTCCTAGCTCTCAAGCATCTGTTTTTGCATTGGATATTACCAACTTTGTTCTGAATCCCCCATAATTTCAACCTGCCCCGATTTATTCCAGCACCCTAGAAGAAATGGGCAAACTACAGGGCCTTATTATTGGTATTTACTCTGCCTAGATTATGCGATCGGGTTTGAACCAATTTCCTAGTTAATGTCTCTCCCTCTGATCCAAAACACACATATTAGGTTGAGCCCCTATGAAATAAATTGCAGACATTTAACTATTTTTGACCTACAAGAACAATAATTATTTATATTCACCCACAGTTTAATACATCTTTTCTTTTTTCTTTAAGTAATCTCTACACCCAGCGTGGGGCTCAAACTCATGAGTCTGAGATCAAGAGTCACATGCTCTACCGACTGAGCCAGCAAGGTGCCCCAATACATTTTCTTAATATTTTCCATTCCTCCTATTATTAAAAGAAAATGCTGGTCTTATGCTTTTGAACTTCACTAAGTAACTGAATTAATGAATGACTCACTGACAAGTATTTCTAACAAGCTTTTGAACCCCAGGATTGCAGGGTGCCCATGTCACTTATGTGTGACTTAACCACACATATTTACACATACATTCTGTATCCATCACTCCTAAAGCCAAATTTAGTATGCATCTGTCCATTCTTTTCTTAGCTGCACGCATGCATACACACACACACACACACACACACACACACACACACACACACACAAAGGCAGATCAATGCCACAGAAAGACAAGTGAAAGAATTCATTTTCTCTTGAAACTCATTCACCACAAAGCAAATATGAGAGGTCTCAAATACAGAAAATGGCTGTCATGTTTTACCTTCACTGTCAAAGGTAAACAAAATGGCACATACACTCTACTAGGTCTGACACACCACTCTCACATCCTTTTAAATCACTGAATTGTGGAAGGAGAGCGTGATTCCTATTTTCCGATGATTTCCCCTTTCTATCAGACCAAGCTGAATAAAATGGTGTGGATTAAGTGTGTTCGCTTTTCCCAATCCCATGCTACTATTTCTGTATTTAATAAACAAGCAAAAAACTCCCCTCACCCATCTGTCCTGCTCTCCTAGAGATGAATTTGGCCTCCTTTGCTAAAATTACAAAACATCAAACAATTCAAAACAGCATGCCCTGGAAAATGTGAGAAAATTCTTAGTATTCCAAATTCTATAACTTGAGACAAGGTTAGCCACCTAAAATGCCTTAAAAATAGGAATTGCAAAGAAAGCAAACATTACATGACAATTCTGAGACTTTAAACTGTTTCATAGGGGCGCCTGGGTGGCGCAGTCGGTTAAGCGTCCGACTTCAGCCAGGTCACGATCTCGCGGTCCGTGAGTTCGAGCCCCGCGTCAGGCTCCGGGCTGATGGCTCGGAGCCTGGAGCCTGTTTCCGATTCTGTGTCTCCCTCTCTCTCTGCCTCTCCCCCGTTCATGCTCTGTCTCTCTCTGTCCCAAAAATAAATAAAAAATGTTGAAAAAAAAAAAAAAAATTTAAACTGTTTCATAAAGGCCCCAAGGGTATGGGAAATCCTAAAATGATCTCATATGTAGTCACATGTCACTGCTTACCGGGAAATAACACTCCACATTCCAAATAGATTAAATTCCTAACCTGTTTATATGCTCTATTCTAATTATGTTCCACTCTGAAGAACTCTTTATTAGCTAACCACTATACAGACTGAAATCTCACTATAACACGTCCTACAACACGGAAGACTACCCCTTAAATCATCACCTACAGAATCAGAATGTTGAAGCATGTTGTGGATGGGTCTTTTGGTTCTGAGAGTATCGGAGAATCATTAAAATCCTGAAGACTGTTTTTCTTTAAAGACTCATTAGGGCACAATTTAGCATTAAGCATTTATTAAAACACGTAACAAGACAAAGGTTGTATTCAGTTTTAAAAATGAACAGAAAAGCTTTGGCCTTTTTCATTTACATTAAGTGCAAGCCATCGGTACGGATTATGGTATTCTGCTGAAGCCTTGGCACCCTGACAGAGCCCTTACTGCAACGCAGAAGATACTTTTCTTTAAAGGGTTCAGTACGTGGGAGGGACCATGTTAGGCAGCTAAAATATTTATTATCTCATGTAATCTTCACCATAAGGTGCTTAACTCTTAAGAGTTGTGAGAATGCCTCCCAGAATTGCTTCTCAATTTCATACCGCTTTGAAAATACATTTCTGGGGGTAGGGCCCCGGCATTGGTACATTTTTAAAAGCTCATCAGGGGATTCTGATGCAAAACCACAACCTAGAATCACTGTCATATTTAAAAGCAGCAGGATCTTAACTCAAAAATAATCCTCAGCAGCACAGCTGACCCTCTCCAATATACCATAAACTATGCAAGGGCCTTGACAAACTCTCCAACAGGCTTCCCTCACATCCTGGGTTTCCACCTTCTACTGACCTCCTGCTGTCACAATGTCCCACAGAACTACAAACATCAAGCAAAACAAGGAAGCAAACAACTTGACACTCCTTTTTCTGAAAAATTGCGAATACCTTTTGTTTTGGTTTTGTTTTGGGTCAAGCAGCGTGTAGGAATAGTAGGGGTGCTTCGGAGCAGAAATTTTCTCATTTCTCTACACAGAACTGTGTTCACTTAGACAGAATTTGCTACTTGCAGGATATAAATATGTGGGATATCAACGAGACAGCAGCCAGAAAGAGTTTAGCTAAATTGTCTGAGCAATTAATCAAAATGGAAGTGTAACTCCCATCATTTGAACCTCCCCCCCCCCCAAGCCAAAATAAAATGCCAAGATTACTTTCAGTATTTTCAACAATGTACTTATTTTCAAAGTGTTTTTTAAGAAGTGCTTCATAGCCAGGGGTGGGAGGAAGGGGGAAGGGGGTGCCCTGAGTGGCTCAGTAGGTTAAGCATCCAATTCTTGACTTCAGTCAGCTCAGGTCATTGTGAGATAAAGCCCCTTGTTGGGCTCCATGCTGTTTGGGATTCTCACTCTCCCTCTGCCCCTACCCTGCTAGTGCTCTCTCTCAAAATAAAGGGGTGCCTGGCTGGCTCAGTCAGGAGAGCAGGCAACTCTAGATCTCAGGGTTGTTGAGTTCAAGCCCCATGGTGGGTGTAGAGATGACTTAGAAATAAAAGCTTAAAAAAAAAAGTGCTCCACATATTTTCCCATAGAGTAGTTTTCTTGGTTACAACGTGACCTATGTGAAATAGGGGAATTCAATTATGAACAGTTCATTTAAGAAGAGAAGTAAGGTGAATCTTTAGTTACACACTGACCCAACTAATTAATAAGCCACAACACACTATATTATCTGTGTGCTTTTCATGCTTTACCCTCTGGCTTTTAAAATTCTATCAAGTATTTCCATGAAGTTTCATATTCCCCCTCAACATGGCAAAAGCACCCATGACATTAGTTAGTAAATTCCTAATTAAACAAGAACCCAGTTCAAATCCTTTCCATAATAAAGTTCTCTGGCGTGAATTTCAATCCAAATTTTTAATATTTAGGGCACCACCAAATTCCACCATTCAACAGTACCTAGTGCAACAAATCAAGAGACATGCACTTACCTGATCTAAGAATTCTTGGGGGCAGGCTTCCCACACAGTTGCACAATATAAATTGTAAAAATTGTTAACACTATACATATAAGAAAATAAAAGTTGTTGGTTCAAGATTAACTCCTATATATACAGAGTCAAAGTCAAAAACCTATGGAACAGGGGCACCAAGTTGGTTGAGCATGTGACTGTTGATCTCAGGGTCATGAGTTCAAGCTCCATATTGGGTGTAGAGATTACATAAAATAAATAAAACTTAAAAAAAAATCTATTGAACACCTATCTTTGGGGAAGCTCACTCACCATAAAAATGGATATATATAAAAAAAAGACCATATTACAGCAGTGGTAGGGTGAACTAAGTGAATGACAAGGCAGGAAAGGGAACAATGGGGACTTGACCCAAAAAGGCCACATTGGTGAGGAGGGGTGGGAATTGTTTGAGAACCAATATGGAAGAACACAATGAACAGGTATCAGACCTATTCTCTAGTCCTAGTTTCATAATCATCTCTGGACCTCTGCTTCCTCAGTTCTAAAACAGGGGTTACAATTAGGTAATCTAAATCTTTCCAGCTCTAATACTCTGTTCATTGGTTCTATAGCTGTATCCTTCCTCATATTTGAATTTAAAAACTGTGGTACCCTGCGTATTTAAAGCTTTAAGAGGGGCGCCTGGGTGGCGCAGTCGGTTAAGCGTCCGACTTCAGCCAGGTCACGATCTCGCGGTCCGTGAGTTCGAGCCCCGCGTCAGGCTCTGGGCTGATGGCTTGGAGCCTGTTTCCGATTCTGTGTCTCCCTCTCTCTCTGCCCCTCCCCCGTTCATGCTCTGTCTCTCTCTGTCCCAAAAATAAATAAAAAACGTTGAAAAAAAAAATTAAAATAAAAAAAATAAAATAAAATAAAGCTTTAAGAGTGGATACACATAAATACCTTCTGTCCCTCAACATTCTCAAGAACAAAGACTCTGTTTTGGGTTAGGGAATATTTACTCATCAGCATAAGAGTCAGAATGGTTAAGTGACTGGGGGAACCTGGGAGTGGCTCAGTCCTTTAAGCTTGATTTCAGCTCATGGTTTGTGAGATCCAGCCTTACATCATCTGGCTCTACACAGACAGGGCAGAGCCGGCATGGGATTCTCTCTCTCCCTCCCTCCCTCTCTCAAAATAAACAAACATTAAAAAAAAAGAAAAGAAAAGAAAGAAAAGAAAAGAAAAGAAAAAGGGTAAACTGAGTGATTTATCAGCAGTTAGCAAAATCACGGTTTTTTCCTAGCTGCATGTACTAACCCATTCTGCCAGGTAGTGTTACACAGAACTCGACTTGGGAGTAAATCCACATCATGACCCGATTTTTGCTAGTAAAGTTGCAGATTTGGAACTAAGCTTACTAAACAAAGAGGCTGAAACATCAGTTGCTAGTCATTTACACACTTTGTTATTCTTTGTTTTGCACCTGTCTGTCAGGAATGCAGTGTAGCTTTAGTTCTTCCTTGAAATGTTACTTCTAGCAGGCCTACTCATTTCAGGGCTTTTTCTAAGCTTCAACTTTTCTACTTAATATTCTTCAGAATAAAGAAAACAGCTCATTTTAAACAAGAAGTTTATTTAAACAACGAGACGTTTGACTTGAAGGGAAAACTATCTAGGATTCATTTCTTTTAGAGTAATTTATCCCTACTTAAAGACAGATTGCCCTACATGTAACAGCTACGTACAAAAAAGTTATAAAATTGTCCTTGGTTTTACAATGATAAATGAAAAACATTAAAATTCTCCAATCGAACAAGGTATGCAAGGATTTTTATGTTGTTCTTTTTTTGTTAAACAGTGAGAGCAAAATAACTTACTGGAATATAAAGATAAGAGCTGAATGAGCATGCCACTAATGGAGAAAGGGGGTATTTTCACAGAACCAGTATTTTTCCCCATCCCATCTCCATTTGATGTCGGTCAAAACATACCATTGGCCATTTAGTTAAAAAAAAATGCAAAATGCTTGCGCACATACACAGTTACTTTATGTACAATAAAGGAATGGGGAAGGGGAAAATGAAAGAATAGAGAAAACTATACTGTAGTAGTCAGGATGTGGTGGAACCAAATTGCGGTTTTCTAATTGAGAATGTCTTCTTGGTCTGGAGGAACAGAGTTCTGGAGTAAAGTAGCAGGTTCCCTTTTTAGTAGACACCTCCTGTCTGCTGCTGGAACACATCAATTGTATCTTCATCCTCCATTTCCAACTAGCATGAAAGAGATAAAACAAAAATAAACACACATGGAGGGTCACTGATTATCAGCTCTTAAATCTGTAACTATCAGACTTAAGTACCCTGAAAAACTGCACAAGTTCCACCCAATTCCAGTGTTCATTATTTTAAACAACCCCTAGCTTAATGTAGCATCAGGCTTAGGTTTAAATTAATCTTTCACTTGGTCTTTATTTCAGTATAGAAAACTTAGTTTTTAAGTGAAAAAGCTATGTCCAGGAGTTAAATCACCTCACTTGTAATTACTGAAAATTCAGGTCATGATCTCATGGTTTGTGGGATCAATCCCCGCATCAGGCTCTGCTGCCAGTGCGGAGGGATGGTGCTTGGGATTCTCTCTTCCTCTCTGTCCTTCCCCTGCTTGCATGAGCACACTCTCTTTCAAAATAAATAAACAAACATTAGAAAAAAAAAACTCAAAGAAATACAGTACACTCTTACATGAAAAGCACACAGTTGTTATTAAAAAATAGGTTTATATGTGAAATGGAACTATTCCTAAGACCTAGTATTGCATTAAAAACAAATATAAAAAGTAAGCAGCAAAAGTGGTTACAGTATAATTATATTTGTTTTTAAAAGTGTGTGTCTGTGCGAGTGCGCATGAGTGCATACCACGAATATATATCCTCACATAGGCACAAAGCACAGTGGTTGTCTCTGTGCAGCAAGGGAAGGTTACGGCAAGAAAAAACTTACTAAAAAACTAATTTAAATTTTAAAATGCTATTCACAAACTAAGTTTTGTAAGGCTCACTACCCACCCATTGTACATAAAACAACCATGTTTAGAGTGGAAAGGTCTTGGTACCTATGGCAGTGCTGTAAAAGAAATAATCTTTGTTATTGGTTTATTATGCTGATTTTTTATTATTATTTCTAAAAACTGGTAATTTTGGAAACAGAACAAGAACCCTGGGTACATAAAGACAAGAAAGGGAATCATTTGTAACACAGTTCAAATATACTAAAAGTAAGGCTATAGCATTAAAATGTTAATGACTAAGCCTCAATCCCCTCTTTGTAAAGTGAAACAGCATTCAGTTGTTAAGAATTAAATCAGTCAAAGAAAGTTAAGTATTTAACAGAATAGTGGGCACATAATTATATTACTATTAAAACTGGTCATTAAGATGTTCTAATTTATCACAGTTCTGCTATTTAGTACTGGGAGAATAATTCTAAAGTGAATCAATTTCATTCTACAGTGAATTCAATCTCAAATACTACAATGAGTTCAATTCCAAATTCAATTTGAAGATTTTACAATGCAGTTGTGCAAAAATCCTCCTCACAGTTAATATTTGCAGCTAGCACTGTAGAAACAAGAACCTTTTTTACGGTGGTGGGCGAGAGCATCAAAAGACAGAAAATACATTCTCGACATCAGAGTTTAGCATAATGGGTTTTTATTCTTTTTAAACCATGAAAACATGTCTTCAGCCTATCCACTGAAATAAAACTCCTGGGATGTTAAATTTCATGGTGAAACTTGAAATGCCTTCAAAGGCTAAAAGAGTTTTTCCTGTCTCACATTCACCAACAGAATTCAGCTCCTCCTTGTGGCTACATACTATAATTGCTTCTTAGAGACTCCCCAAGGGAAATTACTTTAAGATATTCTTCCCTCAAGTACAACTTCGACATTTCAAATTTTTCAAGTTTATCAACAAAACCACAACCAGGGTGGGCTACGTCACTCATACCATATGTATTACTTGCTAGTTTTTATGGAGTGATAAAAACAAATTCAAAAGTAGAAGAGCTCCAACTTCAGTTTCTATCAAAATATTCTTTCCCCAAACTAGAAGCCTTAAGTAGAACCTCAGAGGGTGAAAGGAAACAAAGACAAAGAGCTTCTGCCACGGAAGACAGCCCAGCTGATCCCTGACAAAGCGAAAGAACTGAGGTGATATGTAAAGAGATTAAAGGATCAGACTGTGTCACCTTTTGCAGAAGGCTTTGGAAAGCCACTTATTATCAAGAACCCAACACTGGTCGAGCTAAGCCATCGAGAGACTTGCAGTTGGGAGCCCAAAGATGCCTTTAGTTGACAAGGACAGGTCAAAGAGAATTCAGCATGAGAAGTTAAAATGGCCAGGATCGACAGCCAACCAATCACCTGTGGGGGAGCCTGGAGAATCATCAAGAACTGCAGCAATGAAAACAACATTCTGAATTATTTGCTCAGAATAATGCTGGCAACAGGGAGGAATGGATTAAAGCAACCAAATGACCTATTAGTTTTACAAAACGGTAACTGCATATTAAAAACCTCTGACATCTCCTGAGAAAATACTAACATTAATATTCCTATTTTTTCCCTTCTGTGCCCCTTTGGTCATATTTTACATAGTTTTGAACTCTGGCGAAGAACTATACTGCAATGTCTCAAAGTTCACAAATTAACAAACAAGACTGTTGAGCAAATTACAAACCACACTGACTTTTCTAGCTAGCACAAAGAGATTTTTTTTTACCTGTGCAGGTGTGTCTGTTTCATTGATTGGCTGCCCATCAAATCGGAATCTGATCTGCCTCATTGACAAACCCTACAAGAGAGTTTAAAGGCAGTAAGAATGCAAAGAAAACAGTAAAAACTGAAACCATATGCATATTTAGCCACAAATATATTAAAAGAGGGACCCAAATAAATAATCAATACATTAACATTTCTATGTGGGTAAAAAGATTTGGTAGGATTTTCACTTTCTTTGAACCATGTTTGGTTTTCTTTGGAAAAGTGATCTTTTTTTTAAAAAAAGGTCTTTTTAAAAAAGCTGTTTTGCTTTTGAGATCCAAGCTTGGATGGATCATATACCTTGAGTCAAACAGTACATGTAAATGAGTTAGAAAGATATTGAAAAGAAATTTAAAGTTAACAGATACGGCAACATTCTTCCATCCATGTTAAAGAGCTCTCCAAATGGGGGGGAAAACACCCTTCATAATGAAAACTGGAATTCACCTAAGTAAGCGTAAAGATTAAGTTTGCCTTAAAGCCACTTTACCTTCATTTCTATCCAAACAGCTCCTATCGCTAAGCAAAAGTAACCTGTGTCCCAACCCAGCACCATGCTAGGGACACCACAGGAATTCAACAAGTTTTTACCCTCGGGCAGGCAGGACATTCCCACTAGAACTGTCCTAAAATCATTCATAAGCACACAAGCTTGGAACTATGGAATAGTTCAAAAGAAACACCTGCTTTGTAAATTCCATTTTAGTACTTACCCAGACCAACAATTACTATTTGTCAACCTCACTACCAAGTAAGCTCCAGGAGGGACAAGAACCTAAGACTGTCTTGGTTATACTGTATTCCTCGCACATAGTTGGTACTCACGGGTATAAGTTACTGATGGAATAAAATGGATGAAATGCAATATCATGATTCGTTTTTACCATGATTCGTTTTATTTAAAAGTACACCTAAAACTAAGGAGTAGCTTCATTACAAAAAGAGAATTTAAAATTTATATTACTAGAGTTTAGCTTCAAGAAATTTTTATGTTTTTAAGGAGATAAATGAGCCTGAGCATGCCCCTTCTGCAAAGCAGATTCCGGTGTTGTACTCATCATTACCTACCTGACACAGGGGTAGGAAGAAGGGGAAAGGAGCAAAAGCAGCAAAGCTGTTGGGAACTGCAGCCAAATGAAGATAGGAAAATAAAGTATCTTTGGAGATATGTATGGAGATAATATGTGTATATATTAACATGTGGAAAAATAGCATAGGAAGCATCCTACAAAAAAAAAAATCACTCCTATATCATACTCAAATCACAAACTGTAATTATTGTTGCACAGAACACTCTGCTTTAATTACTTAAGAAAAAATTAAACTGAATTCCTAGGACTAGAATACTGAAACAAAGTGCTCAATAAATATTTAGAGGACACTTGTATTCCTTTAACAAGGATTCACTATATCTGTCTTTAAAACTACTTCTAACATGAAGATCATGTTACTTTCCTTTACAAACCCTGGTCTTTGACACTAACACTTTCAGACTAGCCTGTCTTAAGGAATACAAGCAATTCCCAGACCAGATAAGGGATATCCATAACCTTAATTCATTTCTCATGACATCCAAATTTAATTTGTGATTATGCAAAGCAACCAAGAATTAAATGCCAAGCCATTAAGTACTAATTACATATTTGCAAACACTCCATTGAAAACCCATTACTTTAATAAAATACTAAGCCATATGCTGGATCTTTCCTCTACTACATCTACTAGTACGGTCCTAGGTCAATGGCATGGCCGTTCAAAACAAGGGGGGGGGTGGGGGGGAGCACAGTCCAGAACACACATCGTATTCCTTCATGCTTTTCCTTATCAATAAAAGCTTTTATTTCATCACAGATCAAAAACCAAAACCCAGGAAACTTGCCTTTCCAATTCCATAAATGACGTCAACTCAAACAATGAATTTGTTAAACCAGTATTTGGGTTCCACTTCTGAATAAATCATATCTCTGAGCTTTGGCTTCAGAGATGTGCCACAGAAGAGCTGTGTGAGGTTATTTCTTTGGATCCCCATTCCTTCATTTCACAAAAATGAACTGGAATAAACCAATGAATCAATCTATGCTCTCTGAAAGTCACAGTAAATGCACACTAGAATGAAGTAGTACGCTCTCAGCAGAAGGCTACATGGTGACAAGTGGGCAAACTCTAATTCTACATGTGAATAGAAAACTTCTTCACAATCAACCTCTGGAGACAGTTTGAACGTCCTCTATCATTTTACAAGCATTTACTGAACACGTTCTATAAACCAGGTACTGGTCTAAGCTCTAAAAAAATAGTAAACAAAAAGACCCCATGCTCATGAAGCTTACATTTTAGTGCAGAGACAAATATACATCAATGCAAAAAACAGCTGAGAGGACCAAGTGATGGGAGCAGAGGCACTCTGAATTAATCAGAAAAGTCTCCCAGGTTAGTGACTGAGCAAGAGTGGAATAAAATGGTTGAGGGCTTGGCACTATCCAACACAAACACAATGTGGCAGCTCTTTCTGCCCAAAAGGTCCTGTCCCTGTGCTTTAATTACAACCACCTTTTTGCACCGGGGGATATGGATGGATGGATGGATGGATGGATACATATGTATATGCGCCACATATGCAATTTTAAAATTCCCAATTGCCACATTAAAATCAGGTAAATATTGTTTTAACTCGACATACTCAAAATCTTACTATTTTAGCATGTAACTAACATTTGAAAAGGTGAGTACTTTACTTTTTTCTCCGCTCTGAGTTTTCAAAATCTGACATATACTGTGCACTATACAACACATATTAATTGGGACTAGCCATGTTTCAGGTGGTAAAGTCACATGTGGCTTGTGACAGCACATTGTTGAGTTTTGAACAGCACAAGTTTCAGTAGAGAACAGAATTTGTTGGTGGATTTTATTATAGGAGTTATGAAGCATCATCAGGATGATCTCAAGTGTTTGACCTCCCACCTAGATGCTCAGTTTGAGATTCCTATTAGACATCTACTAGAACTCCTCCAAAGATCTGAGGCCAAATGAGTTCAGCACAAAGTATGAGCATTCAATTAATCTGGATAAGAAATCCTTACTCAAGAATCCTCAACTGTCAAAAAACCAAACCAAAACAAAACAAAACCTTTAGCTATGCAAATTAGGTTGCATAAATATTTTAGACTTTTGAAAGGCTCTATCTACACTTAAAAAGCAAGTAATCAGAGGCACCTGGGTGGCTCAAAGTCAAAGCATCCCACTCTTGATTTCAGCTCAGGTCATGATCTCATGGTTCATGGGGTCAAGCCCCTCCCATTCTCTCTCTCTCCTTCTCTCTGCCCCTCTCCTACCTGCTCATACTCTAAATAAATACATTAACTTAAAAAAAGAGAGGGGGGTAGAGAACCAGCCCAATTAGGTGATACTTCTTCAACTCCCTCCTTCTTAGAATGAGAGAAACAAACATTTGAAAAGTAAACAGGAATCTTGTTTCAGTCAAAACTCTGAGGTTATTCTCAACTTAAAAGGAAATTGAGAACAAATCTTTTCAAATTCTTCCTGGATCATTATCTTTAAATCATATCTGCATTCTAAGTGATATGCAGTGGAATTATATTTTTTATGGATTACCAATGCTTCTTTTCCCCATACTGCAAACTGAGTGGCCCCAAGTTTAGTCAACTTAAACCTAACCGAAAAAATTCACAAAAAACTTTATTTACATGAGTAATACACTAAATTTAACATACCAGGAAAACCCAAAAGCTCTTGATTGACCAGCTAACTCAATCTCATAGATCTCTTATAAAGACAATCCGCAACGCAGGATGTGCTCTGTGTCTTTGTTTTTCTGGCACATAGTATAATGCCCTGGCACATGGTAAGTATCTGGTAAATATCAGGTAAGCAAAAAAACTCTTTTGAGGCCCTAACAGGAAATACAGGAAGTCTTAAATATGAACATTTTAGGATGAAGAATCAATAGATATGTATAATAAAATATTAATAGTTAAATCTAGGTGGTGAGCACACGAGCATTCAATGTATTTTCAACTGTGCACTACGTTTGAGTTTTCATATTAAGTGTTGGAAAATATGACCATCTAAAACCTAAAATTTATCGGGCATCTGGGTGGCTCAGTTAGGCCACTGACTTCAACTCGGGTCATGATCTCACGGTTCATGGGTTTGAGCCGCACAGGGCTCTCTGCTGTTGGCATGGAGCCACTTCAGATCCTCTGTGCCCCCCCCTCTGTGCCCCTCCCCCAGTTGTCCCCCCATAAATAATATAAAAAAAAATAAAAATAAAACCTAAAATTTAGTAACGAGAAAAAATATGCAAAGAATTTTGTTGAAAACCACTAAATCTATGCATGCTTCTATTTTGCAAATGGTGTGCTACGTAAAAGTTCTACATGACGATTACCTTTTAAAATCCCCCTCTAACCTGAGGGGGCACTAGTGTTCAAATATGTTAAGATGCTAGAGCAAAAATTCTTTAGCACAACTAGTAAGTACATATTTACTAGTTGTTTAAGTGGATTTCACCAAAATTCTTCAAACAAGAGTACACTAAAAACTCTTTGTCTTTCCAGGGAGCTGTAAAATTAATTTATATGGTGAAGATAAAAGCATTATAAGCACATTCTCACTATAAATTATTATAAATACACCAGACATAAAATAAAGCTTCAATCTCAAAAAGAAGTTTATTTTCAGTTTCTTCCAAATACCCTTAGATCTCATGGAGGAAGTCCAACTATGAGCTCAAACTCAACCTCTCAACTTCTGTAGGTTTAAATCTTACTCTATTTTGAGCCTATTTTTAGGACAATTTGCAATGCTGACAACTGATTTTAGTGTAAAAGAATGATTTTCCCAACTTTTACATGTTATGTATTCAGGGTTGAATAAAAAAATACTTCTTCCAGGTTATTGTTGAATTAACTGATCTAGGTACCAGAGTTTTTGTTATACTTGCAAAAGTCATCTTTAAAGTTGCCTCTGTATTGTTACAGACTCAACCTCACTAAAGGAAGCTTCTTTGTTTTAAACCCGGCATTCAACTCACAGCATCTATTCATTACTTCCTCTTTTTTGCTGTCTATTTACTAATTCCTGAGTATAATGCAAATGTCCCTATAACATAGGAATGTTTTTGTCTGACTCAGGAGGTTAACTTTCTTTCTTGACCTCTACTATTAAAAAAAATAACAATTTTATATGCTTCAGGAAAACTGCAATGTCGCAAAACTCACAATTTAACTTTACTTCCAAACTGGTATAAATGCTCAAAATAAATTGTTTTGACACCACACAAATTTTAAATAGACTTAAAAAAAAAAAAAAAAAAAGAAGAGAGCCTGACAAGAAATTTTATCAAGTTCATCCTTATTTTTTTATAAAAGTAAAATCACATCCCCTCGGGAACTAATCGCATGTTATCATGATTTGATGCATTCTGGCACAGTACTAGAATCATAGAGCATATTAGCCAAACCATCCTAAGGATTTTCATGAAGCATCAACATACCAAGGGTATGATAAAATTGATATGCTAAGTATATAAGTGCATTCATTCAACCAAAGAAGTCTATTACAATATTATGCCAGTCGAGTGTCTACTCTCAAAAAAAAATAAGGTTTTTTTAAAAACACGTTTTATGGGAAGTGCATATGTCATTTCCTCACCTGTCGTTCACAATAGGCTTTCATTAGTTTACTAAGTGGTGTATGCCTCTTAATCTTAAACTGCACCACAGAACCATCCTGCCCCGCCACCTTCAAATTAATATGATCGTTGTTCTCAGTCTTGACTCCTTCCTGTTGAAAGAAAAATAAAAGTGTAATTTGGAAAATGTGAAAAACAAACACCTTTTAAAGTAGCAGCAGCCCAACTTGCTTCAGAAATCAACAGGTTTCTCATTCTGTATGATAAAAGAGCATACAGCTGTTTTCGGCCGCTGAAATCAATCTGAAAGATGAAAAATCCTGGAGCAACGACATTAAATAGCTGTCACAGAAACAGAAAAGAAGCCTTAACATGTAATACCATCAGCGATAACAATCGATTTTTAAAGATGGGTCCCATTCAATTTACTGTCAAGAACTCTTAAATCTGAATTTTCTAAAAGAGTGTATTTTGCATCTCTCTCAAAATATGTGTTTGCCCCGGAAAGATTAAAAATAAGTGTCTTTTCCCTTTATAAAGTGCTTTAAGTACAGAATGCAAGGATAAAAATCTAGAACTTGCAACTAATAACTCATTACAACTCTCCTGTTAAAAAGTTACAAACTCTGTTTAGGAACTTAAATCTCAACTACATTAAAAAAAACCTAATTGATGAATACCCGTCGGTTCTCTCTTCAAGCAGCGGTAATAACTTAGAACCACTATTAATGTTCGCCTCTATGAGCAGCCTCATTTTTGTTTATTTTCAGCTCAGAGCTCTTACTCTCCCCTCCCCTTTGTTGTCATGGGTCAAATGCAGTTTTCTTGCAACTCTTCCTTGTAAATTTCGACCCTACCTGAAGTTCACCAAAACCAAGAGTAGTAGATGGAAATCTGTAGCCCCCAAATCACTTCAGAAAGGAAGGGGGAGGGGGTGTCACAAAACAAATCAAACGAAAGTGCCGTGTGCCAGGAAGAAGTGTGCCCTAGTCCTCACGGAAAGAACCTCCCGGTGCCTCAAAACCCGCGTTAAAAAGTTAAGCCCTACCAAGTCTTTCTGCTCGCACGTCTGCCTCCCAACTTCTCGAAACCGCATGGTCTCCGCAGGTTAGGGGTTATCTGGCACGCAGGGAAATGCCCCTGCCCTGACCCCCTGGGGACCCTGAGGCCATCAAAGTGGGAAACACTCCCCGGGAGTCCCCCAAACCCCGGCCACTCGCGACGGCCCGATGGGGAACCCATCGACAGCCCATTGATTCGCCCCGAGCCCTCACCAGGCCAGCGCGGCCCGGGGCAGGGGTCCCCAGACGCCGGCTACCCCCTCCCCTGAGGGGGAAGCCCCGGGCCGAGGGAACTCCCCGCCACCGCGAAGGCGGCAACACCCGCCGCGGCCCGGCGCGGGGTCCGCGGAGGGTGGGGACACCGCGCGCCCTAACGCCCCTCCGCACGCGCGCCCGGCCGGCCGGGCCCGACGAGCCCCGCTCGCGGCCGGTGGGCCCGCGGGCGTCCGCGATCCGCCCGCCCAACTCGCGCCCGGCGCGCACTCCGAGGCGGCCGGGGGCGGGGGAGGGCGGCGGGGCCTCCTCCGGCGCGGGAGGGAGGAAGAGGGGAGGGAGGAAAATGGCGCGGAGCGCCGGGGCCTGAGCCGCGGCCAGCCCCGTGGGGGGCCCAGGAAGGCGCGGGGAGCCCGTGGCGGGCTCGGGCCGGACCCTAGCCCGCGCCGTGACCCCGACCGCGCGGCGAGGCGAGGAGGCTGGCGCCGAGCTCACCTTGGGCTTTTCGTCGGCCATGGCGAGCGCCGGAGTCTCCTCAGCTGCCGCTTCACAAAAGAGGTACCAGGTCCGCACCGAACGAGCACACAAGCAGCACCAGGAGCGGCAGAAGAAGGAGGCGGCAGCGGTGGAGGAGGGAGAGGGCGCGCGCACGTCGTGCGCTCCCTCCCCCCACCCTGCGTGCGCGAGCACGAGCCGCCGGGGCTTCCCATTGGTTGCCAGCTCGCGGGAGCGCGCAACGCTTACATAACCACCCCCACCCCCCGCCTCGCACCGCCCCGGCCTGGGCCCGGCGCCCGCCAGGCCGGCGGGAAGAGGCGCGGACACGCGCACCCGGCCCGCCGCGGGGGCGCGCCTGGCTCTGGGCGGGGCTGTATTGTCCTCCTTCTGTGGTGGAGCTTAATCAAAATGGCTTCCAGCTGGTCCTCGGTGGGGACGAGGAGGCTTGAGGCCTAGACGTGAGACTCAGGTCGGGGAAGGCAGACTGACTAGAGGAGAAAGGGGGAGCCTAAGTCAAAGCCCTAGCATGAGGTTCTGGAAAAAACCCTCTTGTTTAGTGGCCTAAATGCAGCTTTCCACACGGTTGTGGGAACATCATACTTAGCCTCTCATCCTTTGAATTTTAAAGCTTCAGCCTCAGCCCGCTTCCCACCAGTCTCCTGCCTCAGTGCGGTGCCTACTTGTGTCTTGCTGGTAAACCCGTACTTCGCTAGCTGAGGAAAGATGTTCACCTTACAAACCCCTTACTCATGGCCTGGCTCCCAGCCTCCAAGAGGAAACAGGATCCGTCAGAGAACTACCCCATATCGAGCTTCCAAACCAATCAGTCAAGTTAAAAAAGAAGTAGGTCCCCTCCTGTCTTAAGAACAAACAATCCAGACTCCAGTGCAGCGGATACCTCCCGCTCCTCTAGGTAGGCTTTATTGATGATTTCCTTGGTCCCTATGCTCTCTTCCGTTCCTCCCTTAGCATAGAAAAAGACTCTCCCTCGATTCTATTTCCTTCTTAAGTTACCACCAAATCTCGCTCCATTCTTGGCCAAACATCTTGAAAAACTGTCCATGCCAGCTGCCTCCACTCCCTCACCTCCCACTCACTCCTCAATCCACAGCAATCTGGTGCTGTCCCCGGAGCACCACTGAAACTGCTCTCTGCAAGGTCACCACAGACTTCTGTGCTGAATCCAGTGTGCTTCCCAGTTTCTCACCCCTTTGAATTCCCTCCCTGTGACTTTGGGCTGTTGACTCTAGCCTGTCCTTGATCCCACTGCCATTTTTTGTTTCCTCCTCAGACCTTCCCTTAAATGTTCCTTGCATCGTGCTTTAGATCCTTTTATCATTCCGTTGTCTCTCCTGGGATGATTTCACCTACTTCTATTACCATTGATTAGCTAATGATTCTCAAATAATGTGTTTCTAACCTAGATCTTGTTTTCAGCTTCCAACCTATAAATCCAATTGACCTCTGAACATCTCCACTTGGATGTCCCAGAGGCACCTCAAACTCAGCAAATCTCAATTAAAATTCCCCACTTCACCTTCCCTCTTTGAGTTCTTAGTTCACTGAATGGCACACCAATACAACTGTTGTTCCTCCAAGCCAGAAAGCCAGGGAGCCTCCTTGACTCCTGGCTCTTCTTCTCCCTGGCCCCTCCCCCTGCAATGGATCTCTGAGTCTTGTCGATTCCATTTTCCAAATATCTAGCAAAGGTAGCTACTTCTCTTTAACCTATGTCTGGTCTCAGGGCTAGTCTACATTTGCTGGGCTTCCAGCTGATCCTCTGTGGGGAAGAAGAAGCTTAAGGTCCTACTAGACGTAAGACAGGCCAAGGAAGGCAGATTGATCAGGGGAGGCAGGGGAAGCCCGAATTCAAATCAGCTTACGCCAAGGCGACTGCGATAGCCTCTTGTTTTTTTGCTGTTGTTACAGTAAGGTATGTCCCTCTTGTGTCTGAATATGTGAATGGATCAGAATCACCTAGAGTACTGTTTTTTGTTTGTTGGTATTTTTGTTTTTAAGTAGGCTTCATGTCCAGTGCAGAACCCAATGCATGGCTTGAGGTCGCGACCCTGAGATCAAGACCTGAGCTGAGATCAAGAGTTGGACGCTTAACTGACTGAACCACCCAGGTGCCCCTTTTTTGTTTTTTGTTTTGTTTTGTTTTGTTTTGTTTTAAGCAAGCTCTATGCCCAACGTGGGGCTTGAACTCATGTCCCTGAGATCAAGAGTTGCATGCTCTCTAACAACTGAACCAGCCGGGTGCCCCTAGGGTACTGGTTTAATGTATTTTCTCAGAAAAATAAAATAAAATAAATGCATATTTTCAGGCAGTGTAGCTCTGGAGCCCCCCCCCCCTTTTTTTTTGACAAGCTTCCCTGGTGATTCTTCACACACTGACCTGAGAACCACAAGCCATTCTAAAATAAAAACAAAATAAAAGAAGTTTCTGCCACTCCTTGGTTCAGTGGCAATCCTCTGCCTTATGGTGTAAAGTCCAAAAGTCTTATAAGACCTACAAAGCCCTTTGAAAGCTAATCCATGCTGACCATTCTAGCTTTCTCATCATTTCCTCCCGGAAAGTCTCTGCTTCGGTCATATTGAATTACCCAGGGTTCCTAAATGTGCGCTCTCTACCAACGCTAATACCACTGTAGGTATTCAAAGACTCACTGAATGAGTAAATATATTAAAGCTATCACTATGTGTAGGGTCCTATGCTAGGCATTGGGAAAAGTCCCTCACTGAAATAACTTATAATCAATCGGGGGGTGGGGGTGGGGGTGGGGGGGAGTTGGTGGTGGGTAGGAAATACACAAGGA
Source organism: Neofelis nebulosa (assembly GCF_028018385.1). Lineage (NCBI taxonomy): Eukaryota > Metazoa > Chordata > Mammalia > Carnivora > Felidae > Neofelis > Neofelis nebulosa. The sequence goes on along the minus strand of NC_080797.1, from coordinate 19,251,875 downwards.
GTGAAAGGGGAAGAGAATCAACTGCTGTGTGTTAGGCACTGAGGGGGGCTTTAATAATATTAGCTCATTTTCTCCTTACACACACTTACAAAAAAGGTGTGGTATTTATTTGCTACTGAGGGTCAAAGAGTTAGGTAACTTGCCCAATATCAGACAGTTGGCAAGTAGCGTTGATTGAGCTTCTATGGCATGCTTGGGAAAGAACATGCTGGGTGTTATGCCAAGTACTATAGAGAAAGAAAGAGAGATGCTATCCTTGGTCTGCTGAACCCAGGTCTTCTGTTGCCATTACATACCTTCCCAACCTTGTAAAACTGCAGAACCATCAAAGAGGAATAGGTCATGTTAAACTTACCCTTATTAATATATGAGGGCCTCCAATAATCAAATGACTGTTTAGTCCTTAGCTTTTGGGCGACAGGTGTATCTTACCACATCCTTCTTTTCCAAAGTTACGCTAAATTACAAAATCACCTTCAGGCGAAGGAGGAGCTCCTTTAAAAAGTAGTTAAGCATATTCAAATGTGTGAGCAATATATATTCCAATGGCAGACTGGGATTGTGTGAGCTGAACCGAGGGGATCTACTGAAGTTATATACTGAGAATCTCTTTCCAATTTCCAAGGCGGGGGGTGGGGGGGAAGGAATGTGAAAAGATAGAAATTTCCCAAAATAAAGTTTCTCCCTTCATCATGTTTATAGGGGTGGGAAGGAGATGGCTGTGCACTAGAAAAGGGTGCTTTAGAATAAGAAAGTAGAAGAGGTAGTAAATACAGAAAAGAGCAATGGCAGATGTTAATGGAGTGATTATAACCTAGGGATTCTGTGCTAAGTTCTAGATCTTCAGGAAACCTCTATTATTATTATTATTATTATTATTATTATCATTATTATTATCCCCATTTTACAGATGAAGAAGAAAATGAGACGTAGAAAGTTTGGGCAGCTTGATCACCCAGCTTGAAGTGGTAGAGCCAGAATCCTTTTGAACTTGGGCTTTCTGGCTCAGAGCCCAGTGCATAGTTAATGCAGGACCATATAACAGATCCCTATAGAAGGAAGAGAAAAAAACATGCAGAAAAAAATCCTGGAGTAGTGCCAGGAGCACCAGTTAAGTTGTTTTGACTTAAATTTTTGTTTGGTTGTGTCCCGGCAGAATAAAATTTCCATGAAAGCAGAGACCTGTGTGCCTTGTTGGCAGTTTTATCCCCAACACCTTGCTTGCTCAGCTCCTGGGTCCTAAAGGATAAGAGAAGAAGAGAGGGAGGAGGAAGCTGTGTGGTGAGTGTTTTCACCATTAGTGGTTGAGTAGGAACTTGGTCAAGAAAGCCCTCTCCAGAAATCAAATTAAACATCAATAATTTGTGTAAGAGGGTAAGAAGAGGGTGACCTCAGGGTCAGCTGCCAAAGAAAAAGCACTATTCCTACAACGGGTGGGAAAGCAAGAATCACAGAGAGTCTTGTTTGAGCTTTAAGTCTTTGCCAAAAACACCGAGAAACACATCACTGAATTTATAACAGACAACCAAAGTGTGCACTTTATACCATCAAATTTCCTTCACATTCTAACAAAGGTTAGTTAAGTACTTGAGCTATCTCTGTGAACACTGAATGTTTAATGCCTAAATACTGCAGGAAATCTGGAGGCAGAATGGTGATATTATAGAAAACTTCCAGCTTTCTATCTTTGCGTCATGGCAAAGATGGGACTCAAGATAGTGCCAACAGTCAAAGCCAAGAACCTGCTATATTACACTTTAAATGTGTCAGCTGGGGTATAACTGTAGGGAAATATTGTCCCACTTCATAATACCATACATCACTGTTTAGTAATGTACATATTACACAAACATAACTTAGAGGATGGCCCTATAAGCTTTTTGAGGGCACGTATCACTGCTGTTCAACTTTGTAATCTCAGCAAGTAACAAAGTCCTGATAGCCAGGGATCAATAAATATTTACTGACTTATTGATGCAATAGTAATGTAATACTTGTCATGAGAACACCAAAAATGCCTAAATTGGGCATCCTGAATGCAGCTTCTACACTGGAATTTCCTCTAATCCCATTAACACTCCAGTTCTGCTTCTCTGTCCGTTACTGGATTCAAGCAGGGTCCAGTGACTTGAGGCTGTTTGTTTCATAAAATGAACAGAAACAAGGTGAACAAAGCTTGTATTTCACATCTATACTTCATGCCAAATATAGATAATTTGTGTACCCTTCAAGCTCCTGTTTGTGATTGATCACTCTCAGCCTGAGGTGGAGAAGATAACTGGAAGCTGGAAGGATGGTTCTCAAAGGGTGGTCCCCTGGGCGACAACATTACCTTCACTAGTGAATTTGGTAGAAATGCAAATACCTAGGGCCCACCCTAGACCTACTGAATTAGAAGCTCTGGAGATACAGCCCAGGAGTCAGTGGTTTAACAAGCTCTCTAGATAATTCTGAAGTTTGCTGAAGTTTGCTGAAGATGTGGTTGAGAGCCACAGAGTCAGAGCAACTTACGCTCCTCCAATATTAAATTTGTCACATTCGTAATTTTATTTCTCAACTTGAAGTCTTATGTGGCCTGATATACATTACTAGGGCTAGAAAGCAGGTGTTTTCATAAATATAGCCTTATTCATGTATTTGAATATAAACAGTATATGTATACATGTATGTATTTAAAAGATTTAAATATTTTTTTTTAAGTTGATTTATTTATTTTGAGATAGAGACAGAGAAAGAGAGAGAATGAGCAGGGGAGGGGCAGAGCCAGAGGGAGAGACAGGAATGCCAAGCAGGCTGTGCACTGACAGTGCAGAGCCCAATGCGGGGCTCGAACTCACAGACCCATGAGATTATGACCTGAACTGAAATCAAGAGTCCCATGTTCAACCAACTGAGCCACTCAGATGCCCCTTAAGATTTTATCTCTATTTTTTAATTTTTTTATTTTATTTCATTTTTAATTATTATTTTTTCTTTTTTTGTAATTTAACTTTATTTTTTATTTTTTTAAATTTACATCCAAATTAGTTAGTATATATTGAAGCAATGATTTCAGGAGTAGATTCCTTAATGCCCCTTACCCATTTAGCCCATCCACCCTCCCACAACCCCTCCAGCAACCCTCAGTTTGTTCTCCATATTTATGAGTCTCTTTTGTTTTGTCATTCTCCCTGTTTTTATATTATTTTTGTTTCCCTTCCCTTATGTTCATCTGTTTTGTCTCTTAAAGTCCTCATATGAGTGAAGTCATATGATTTTTGTCTTTCTCTGACTAATTTCACTTAGCATAATACCCTCCAGTTCCATCCATGTAGTTGCAAATGGCAAGATTTCATTCTTTTTGATTGCCGAGTAATACTCCAGTGTGTGTGTGTGTGTGTGTGTGTGTGTGTGTGTGTGTGTGTGTGTGTCCATTCATCCATCTATGGACATTTGGGCTCTTTCCATACTTTGGCCATTGTTGTAATTATTATTTTTTTAATGTTTATTTATTTTTCAGAGACAGACAGAGTGTGAGCAGGGGAGGGGTAGAGAGAGAGGGAGACACAGAATTCAAAGCAGGCTCCAGGCAGCTGTCAGCCCAGAGCCCAATGTGGGGCTAGAACTCACAAACTGTAAGATCATGACCTGAGCCAAAGTCAGATGCTTAACTGACTGAGCCACTCCGGCGCCCCTATTTTTATTTTTTAAATGTTTATTTATCTTGAGAGAGAGAGAGAGAACAAGCAGGGGAGGGGCAGAGATAGACAGAGACAGAAAATCCCAAGCAAGGTCTGCACTGTCATCGCAGAGCCTGACACAGGGCTCAATCCCACAAACCATGAGATCATGACCTGAGCTGAAATCAAGAGTCAAATGCTTAGGGGCACCTGGGTGGCTAGGTCTGTAAGCATCTGACTTTGGCTCAGGTCATGATCTCACCGTTTATGAGTTCGAGCCCCACATCAGGCTCTGTGCTGACAACTGAGAGCCTGGAGTCTGCTTCGGATTCTGTATCTCCCTCTCTTTCTGCTTCTCTCCCACCTGTGCTTTCTCTCTCAAAAATAGATAAACATTAAAAGATTAAAACAAGAGTCCAGTGCTTAACCAAATGAGCCACCCAGGTGCCTCAGGATTTTATTTTTAAATAATCTCTACATCCAACATGGGTCTCGAACTCATGACCCTGAGTTAAAGAGTCATGTGTTCCACTGACTGAGCCAGCCAGGACCCCTCTTTGCTAGTCTTTTTGTTTTCCTACATAAATATCGATAGATACTTTTACTTTTTTACAAAATTTTCCTGAGTTTTAGCTTAAAAAATTTTTGCTACAGTTACCTTTTAATGATTGCATAAGCTTTTTCATACTGTGAGACATTTAAATTACTTCCTTTTGGGGGGATCATTATTCAAAATGTACTTCTTGATTATTTCCTGGAATTACAATTATGGGTACAAAAAACGTGAACATTTTAAAAATTCTTGACTTTTCCATGTTTTTCATAGTTCTTTGAAATAGCTGAATAATCCCATTGCTATTATATTTTCTTAGCTATTCCTCTATGTGTGAACATATATACCAGTAATTCATTGTTTTTAAAATTGTATTTATTTAAGTAATATCTACTCCCAACGAGGGGCTCAAACTCACAACCACAAGATGAATAGTCGCATGCTCTTCCAATTGAGCCAGCCAGGCACCTCTATACCAGCAACCCTTAACAGAGGTGATTTTGTCCCCTAGGGGACATTGGGAATATAATATCTAGAGACATTTTCGGTCCTCACAATGGATGAGGGCTGTTATTGGCATCTAGTGGGTAGAAGCTGGGGATTCCGCTAAACATCCAGCAATGCAGAAGACAGCTCTCACAACATAGATTTTGTGGCCCCAAATGTCAATAGCCTGGAGCTTGAGAAATCTTTGTTTTTGCATTACATATAGCACATACCAAAATTCATATACCTCTTTTGTTTTGGAATTATTTGAAATCAATTTTCAAGAGAGGACTTGCAGGGTCAAAGTGCACAAATATTGATAGGTCTCTTGATAATAGATGTCTACCTTGTTTTCCAAAATAGTTATGTCTCTTGAAATGATTATGTATTTCTTTCTCTGCAGGCTAGGGAGCATTATATGCCTCCGCTTAGTACTTTACTACATAGGTCACATCTCTAGCACAATTCTGGCTTGATCTGAGAATGATTCTTAGTTTGACTTTGGAGTGACTGAAAGTGATTTCTGGTTTGACTGTTGTGCAATATATATGTTTTGTTTTAGGAGGTTTTTATTTAATTCCAGAAATATTTTTATTTATTTATTTACTTACTTATTTGAGAGAGAGAGAGAGAGAGAGAGAACATGTGAACACAGGGGAGAGGCAGAGAGAGAGAGAGGAAGAGAGAGAAAATCTTTTTTTTTAATTTTTTTTGTTTTGTTTATTTATTTTTGACAGAGACAGAGACAGAATGCGAGTGGGTTAGGGGCAGAGAGAGAGGGAGACACAGAAGCAGAAGCAGGCTCCAGGCTCTGAGCTATCAGTACAGAGCCTGACGCAGGGCTCGAACTCACGAGCTGTGAGATCATGACCTGAGCCGAAGTCGGACACTCAACTGACTGAGTCACCCAGGCGCCCCAAATCTTTTTTTTTAATATTTATTTATTTATTTTTAATTTTTTTTCAACGTTTTTTATTTATTTTTGGGACAGAGAGAGACAGAGCATGAACGGGGGAGGGGCAGAGAGAGAGGGAGACACAGAATCGGAAACAGGCTCCAGGCTCCGAGCCATCAGCCCAGAGCCTGACGCGGGGCTCGAACTCATGGACCGCGAGATCGTGACCTGGCTGAAGTCGGACGCTTAACCGACTGCGCTACCCAGGCACCCCAATGTTTATTTATTTTTGAGACAGAGAGAGACAGGACATGAGCGGAGGAGGGGGAGAGAGAGAGGGAGACTCAGAATCTGAAGCAGGCTCCAGGCTCTGAGCTGTTGGCACAGAACCCGATGCGGGGCTTGAACTGGCGAGCTGTGAGATCATGACCTGGGTCGAAGTCGGACGCTCAACCAACTGAACCATCCAGGCGCCCTGAGAGAGAAAATCTGAAGCAGGCTTCATATTCAGCATGGAGCCCAATGCAGGGCTTGATCTTATGACCATGAGATCATGACCTGAGTCAAAATCAAGAGGCAGACACTTAACAGACTGAGCCCCCCAGGCACCCCTGATTCCAGAAATATTTTACTATCTTTCTCAGGTTCTGATATACCTCAGGTTGAAGTGTCTCTTGCATATTTCAAGACTCTTCAGAATAGATACAGGAATTCTAGAGTTCAACCAACCAATATAGGGAGAGGAAGAGCCTATGGAGAGCAAAGAAGACAAAAAGATTTGCATGCTGGTTATTTAATTTGTTTTTCCAAAAGTATTCCTTTGGGATTATATGTAAGAAAAGGAGGATACATAAACTATGTAATTGAAACCTCATTCTTGGAAGTATACTGAGAAGGATTAGAAGGAAGAAAAAGGTCCATACATACAATAATAATAGCTCCATTGGTTGTAGTTTTCTTAGGGGGGAAAAAAAGTAGGGCACCTGGGTGGCACAGTCAGTCAAATGTCCAACTCTTGTTTTGGCTCAGGTCATGATCTCAGGATTTGTGAAATTGAGCCCCACTCTATGTGCTAACAGTGTGGAGCCTGCTTGGGATTCTCGCTCTCCCTCTCTCTCTCTCTGTCCCCCCCCCCCCCCAAATAAATAAATAAATAAATAAACATGTTTTTATTTTTATTTTTTTCAACATTTTTTATTTATTTTTGGGACAGAGAGAGACAGAGCATGAACGGGGGAGGGGCAGAGAGAGAGGGAGACACAGAATCGGAAACAGGCTCCAGGCTCCGAGCCATCAGCCCAGAGCCCGACGCGGGGCCCGAACTCACGGACCGCGAGATCGTGACCTGGCTGAAGTCGGACGCTTAACCGACTGCGCCACCCAGGCGCCCCTAAACATGTTTTTAAAAAGTGGTTTTGAATGATTGTGTAAAGTTGCTGGTGCATAGTGCACTTAGACTAAAAAATGTTTCCAATACTTTTTCCCCGTATTATCTAGCCCTAGGTCAGACAATTTATTATCTTCAAATGACAGCCTTTCTTTTTGAGGTTTTTTTATTTTTATTTTTAAGTAATCTCTACACCCAACATGGGGCTTGAACTTACAACTCTGAGGTCAAGAGTTGCATGCTCTACTGAGTGAGCCAGCCAGGTGCCCTTTCAAGTGACAGTCTTAAAATATCAAGAAACTGTAGTACTAAAATTCTCTAAGGTCTTTTGTCATTCAAATTATTTTTTTCCTCAGATCTCCTTTTGAAAGGGTTGATTTCCTTTTTGATCTTTCATCCTATTATTATTTTTTTTCTTCTGCTAATCCTGTTCCCCAGAATAATTTTCTCTGAAAGAAATTAGGCATCTGTGTTGGGTTTTGTGCTGACAGCTCAGAGCCTGGAGCCTGCTTTGGATTCTGTATCTCCCTCTCTCTCTGCCTCTCTGTTGCTTGTGCTCTCTCTCTCTCAAAAATAAACATAAAAAAAAAAATGGGTGCACCTGGGTGCTTCAATTAGTTGAGGGTCCGAGTTTGGCTCAGGTCATGATCTTGCAGTTTGTGGGTTTGAGCCCCGCATCGGGCTCTGTGCTGACAGCTCAGAGCCTGGAGCCTGCTTTGGATTCTGTGTCTCCCTGTCTCTCTGCCCCTCCCCAGCTTGTGCTCTGTCCCTCTCTCTCTCTCTCTCTCTGAAAATTAAACATTTTTTAAAAATTAAAAAAAAGAAGGAAATTAGGCATGTTTTCTATCATTGTTTTACTAAGTGTGGCTTTAACTTCTGCTGCTGGAAGAATTTTGAATAGCCAGAGAAGATATAATAACCAGTTTTTAAAAACTGATCTGCTACTGAATGTTTAATTTTAAACATTACAATGTTTTTAATATTTATTTTTGAGAGAGAGAGAGAGGCAGGCAGAGAGATGGCGGGACAAAGGATGCAAAGAGGGCTCTGTGCTGACAGCAGAGAGTCTGATGCAGGGCTCGAACCCAGGAACTGTGAAATCATGACCTGAGCTGAAGTTGGATGCTTAACTAAGTCACCCAGATACCCCAAGTTTAGAAAAAAAATTAAATGTTTTATTTATTAAAAATTTTTAAAGTTTATTTATTTTGGATGAGAGAGAGAGAGAGAGAAAGAGAGAGAGAGAGCAGGGGAGGGGCAGAGAGAGGTAGAAAGAGAATCCCAAGCAGGCTCTGCACTGATACAGTGCGTGAAATCACAAACCGTGAGATCATGAGCTGAGTTGAAATCAAGAGTTGGGTGCTAAACCGACAGAGCCACCCAGGTGCCCCACGATTTTTATTTTTAAGTATTTCTATAACCCAGCATGGGGCTCAAACTTACAACCCCCAGATCAAGAGTCACATGCTCCCATGACTGAGCCAGCCATGCACCCCCATTTTTAATTTTTTAAAAAACTTTGTTTTAGGGGCACCTGGGTGGCTCATTCAGTTAAGCGACTCAGGTCATGATCTGACAGTTCATGGGATTGAGCCCTGCGTCCAGCTATGTGCTGACAGTGGAGAGCCTGATTGGGATTTGATTCTCTTCCTCTCTCTCTCTACCCCTGCTCCATACATGCGTTCTCTCTCTTTCTCTCTGTCAAAATAAATAAATAAACATTAAACCAGATTTTATTTTTCTTACTGTTTTTCTAGAGAGACAGCACGCCCATGTGCATGCATGAGAGTGGGAGAGGGTCAGAAGAAGAGGGAGAGGGAGAGACAGAGAAAGAGAGAGAGAGAGAGAGAGAGAGAGAGAGAAAATCCCAAGCAGGCTTCATGCCCAGCATGGAGCCCAATGGGACTTGATCCCACAACTGTGAGATTGTGACCTCAGCCCAAATTAAGAGTTGGACCCTTAACCAACTGAGCCACCCAGGCACCTCTAAAATATTTTATCTATCTATCTATCTATCTATTTATTTATTTATTTATTTATTTATTTAAAAATATTTATTTATTTTTAATGTTTATTTATTTTGAGAGAGGTAGAGAGACAGAGTGCAAGCGTGAAAGGGGCAGAGAGAGAGGGAGAGGGAGACACAGAATTTGAAGCATGCTGCAGGCTCTGAGCTGTCAGCACAGAGCCCGATGCGGGGCTCAAACTCACGAACTGTGAGATCATGACCTGAGCTGAAGTCCAGTGCTTAACTGACTGAGCCACCCAGGCACCCCTAAAAGGTTTATTTGTTTTTGAGAGAGAGAGAGAGAGAGAGAGAGAGAGAGAGAGAGAGAGAAAATGTGAGTGGAGGAGGGGCAGAGAGAGAGAGAGAGAGAGAGAGAGAGACACAGGATTTAAAGCTGGCTCCAGGCTCTGAGCTGTCAGCACAGAGCCCAACACAGGGCTCAAACTCACAAACTGTGAGATTATGATCTGAGCCTAAGTTGGACACTCAACCAACTGAGCCACCCAGGTGCCCCAGGAGATTTTATTTTATTTTTTTTAATTTTTTTTCAACGTTTTTTATTTACTTTTGGGACAGAGAGAGACAGAGCATGAACGGGGGAGGGGCAGAGAGAGAGGGAGACACAGAATCGGAAACAGGCTCCAGGCTCCGAGCCATCGGCCCAGAGCCTGACGCGGGGCTCGAACTCACGGACCGCGAGATCGTGACCTGGCTGAAGTCGGACGCTCAACCGACTGCGCCACCCAGGCGCCCCTGGGAGATTTTATTTTTAAGTAATCTCTACACTTAATGTGATCAAGAGTCGTGTGCTCTCCTGAGTCAGCCAGGCAACCCCCGAATGTTTATTTTACTTTCAGAAAATATCAGCAGCCTCTTTTTACTCCCCGGAAAATGGACATGAATGCATTCCTCATACTTCATAGTCATACCACTGGTGTTAGAAACACCCCAGATGATTACCACTTCACACCTGTCAGAATGGCTAACATTAAGAACTCAGGCAACAACAGATGTTGGCGAGGATGCGGAGAAAGAGGGACTCTTTCACACTGCTGGTGCGAAAGCTTGGAATGCAAGCTGGTGCAGCCACTCTGGAAAACAGTATGGAGGTTCCTCAAAAAATTAAAAATAGAACTATCCTATGATCCACCAATTGCATTGCTAGGTATTTATCCAAAGGATACAGGTGTGCTGTTTCAACGGGGAACATGCACCCCAATGTTTATAGCAGCACTATCAACAATAGCCAAAGTATGGAAAAAGCCCAAATGTGCACCGATGGATGAATGGATAAAGAAGATGTGGTATATATATACAATGGAGTATTAGTCAGCAATCAAAAATAATGAAATCTTGCCATTTACGACAACGTGGATGGAACTAGAGTGTATTGTGCTAAGTGAAATTAGAGAAATATCGTATGACTTCATTCATATGTGGAATTCAAGATACAAAACAGATGAACAGAAGGGAAGTAAAAATGCTATAAAAACAGGGAGGGAGACAAAACATAAAAGACTCTTAAATATAGAGAACTGAGGGTTGCTGGAAGGGTTGTGGGTGGGGGAATGGGCTAAATGGGCAGGTGGCATTAAGGAAGACACTTGGGATTAGCACTGGGGTTTATATGTAGGGGATGAATCACTGGATTCTACTCCTTAAATCATTATTGCACTATATGCTAACTAACTTGGATGTAAATTAAAATAATAATAATAATCAAAAAAAGAAAAGAAACAGATGAGTGAAACTGAAACATTTGGAACATGTAGGAAGACATAGTTGGTAGGACAGTGTGGAATTTTTTTGCAAAACTACATTAAATTTCATCCTCTGGATGGCTGTCTTCAGAGACAAGGATTTGGATGAAATTTTGATAGCCCCGAGATTTTTCTTCCTTGCCCAACAGTCTGTATCTCAAAAGAACAAAGTATTGGGGAGACGGGATTTTCCTAACCACTCCGTCGTCTTTTTTTTTTTAACCAATTCAGACAGGCCGTTCAGCACCTCAGGGAAAGGAGCATCTTGAAATTATGTCTTGTTTTCAGATCAAATTTCTTTTCTAAATAAAAGCAGCTACATTTCCAGGCAGAATTTCCTACGACTTATCTTTAAATTTCCAATTATCTTCAATTTGCTCAAAAAGTTTATTTGGAAATTTAGAAGCATTCCTATTTTCTTCCCTGTACGTGTATGTACTTGTGAATATGACATTTACAACAAACGACTCCTTTAAATTATTGGAGCACTTTTGAGTTTTCCATAACAAATTCTGGGATTCCCTGATTTGAGTGTCCCTTCCTGCTTTTCTTTGATGAGATAACAAACCAGTATTTGTATTTAATTAAGCAAGCCCAGCTGTCTCCATTCCACAGTTGTTTCCAGCTGCAACAATTCTGTCCACGTGCCTTTTGAGCGTTTCGGGGTGGGAGTGGTGGCGACCGCCTTCGTACACAGCCCAGAGGCCCGACGGGGCTTGGACAAGGCCTGGACACCATTCAGCGAAGCAGTTGCGACTTGCAGACCCACAAGGGAGAGAATTGCCAGAGTCTGGAAACACCGCGCACTCGCTCGCTGGCTCCCAGACCAGGCCCTGCACTCGCCCCAGCCCGCGCACGCGCAGCCGCACTGCCGCTGCTCCCGCCGTCTCGGGGGGGCCTTTTCCCTGCCCGGCGCGGGGCTGTCCGCGGCGGCGCCTGACCCGGCTGGAAGATAACTGGGTTGACAGGCTGCCCTTGCGCTGTTTTCCCTGACGTGTTGTCGCCGGCAAGGAAGGGACGACACGTTTAGAGTGTGGCAGAAGGAGGATCGTGTCGGAGAGGAGAGGCCCCTACATGGGGGGTGGGGGGTTGGGGCCTGTAGGCAGCGCAGGAGGCGCTCGGGAGGGGTCCTCTCTCGCAGCCGGTTGTGAGCGGGAGGCCTGAGCTGGGAGGTTTAGCGGCTGTGGAAATTCTTGGTGGCTGAAGCGGAGCGCTATGGAGGAACTCGACGGCGAGCCGACGGTCACTGTAAGGGCGCCTGCAAAAGTGTTGCCTTCGCTGTCCGAGGAGTGTGTCTGCTTCGTCACCGCAGGCTCCCTCGAGGCTCCTTTCCCCTTCCCTCAGCTCAGTTGCCACAATTCGGAGGTCCCATTAGCAAGGTGCTTGTGTTTGGGTCGTGGTGTTCGCTAGGTGTCTACTCTTTTGTGTACTCAGAAATGCCTGGCTCGGAGGGCCTCACTCCGTCCCTCACCCTGTCTTGTCTTCCTCGCTTTCCCATCCCATTTTTGCCTAGCTTCTCCCGTTGGGCTAGTGCTCTAGTGAGCGGGCTCGGACCAAGTAGAGCAGTTGGGGCTTCTTTTCGTCCGCCGAGCTCAGCTTCACATCGCGACACCGTGAGCTCGGCTTCTGCTTCGTGTGCCGTACTGGCCCGAGGTTTGCTGAAAGTACATATTCTCCCCGGAGACTTCTTGTCTTTATTGCTGTTTGCTTCCACTTCTGTCTGGACTTGGGCGAGAGCATATGTCGAATGTGAATGATCTATGATGTCCATGAAGAGATTCATGGGCTTTAGGTCGCAGACACCTACCGTTCCCTCTGCCTGGGATCCTCTCTTTTTCTCTATTAGGTTTCTCTCCTCGTTTTTCAAATGCAAGAACCTGCATCCTCTTTCTCAGGAAAGCCTTCCCTTCCCTCCCTGGCTAGGTAAAATATGTTTGTCCATCATTGGCTTGTTCTGCCCCTCTTAGCTGTTGGTAAGCTGTAAGCTTCACTAAACTGCGGGTTGCCTGATCTTGTATCTTTGCTTTTTAGAAAGTCGAAATGTGCCTCCAGTTTTGAGCTAAAGCCATCAGATTGCAAAGCAGTGTCTGAGAAAACCGAAAATTAAAGATGGGGGTCATCTCAAAGCTAACTGGACAAAATGAGACCTGAGATCTTAAATAGCAGTTAACATGGGTTGTAACTCCAAAAAGTTTACTGCTGTAGAGTATTAAAATTTGAAGATCTATATAAAGTACTTGAAATATTTTATATCTATCGGGAGGGGCTATGTCAGTGTCCGCAGGAAGAAAAATTAGAATATCAGAGTTGCTGAAACTTCTACTTTTTTTTTCCTCCCTCAATGGAACTTTTTCTTTCTTCCTTTCTTTCAGCTTTTTTTTTTTTTAAGTTTATTTATTTATTTTGAGAGAGACAGAGTACAAGTGGGGGAGGAGCAGAGAGAGATGGAGACAGAGGATCCGAAGCGGGCTCTATGCTGACTGCAGAGAGCCTGATGCAGGGCTTGAAGTCATGAACCCAACCGTGAGATCATGACCTGAGCTGAAGTCGGATGCTTAACTGACTGAGCTGTCCAGGTGCCCCTCTTTCAACCTTTTTTTTTTGTTTTTTGTTTTTTGTTTTTTTTTTGTTTATTTAAGTTTGAGAGACAAAGAGCTTCAGCGTGAGTCGGGGAGAGGCAGAGAGCAAGGGAGGCAGAGGATCCAAAATAGGCTTTGCATTGACAGCAGAGAGCCTGATGCGGGGCTCGTACTTCGGAACCGTGAGATCAAGACCTGAGCTGGAATCAGATGCTTAACTGATTGAGCTGCTTAGGCGCCTCTTTTCAGTTATTTTAGAGAGAGCAAGCAGGGGAGAGGGGGAGAGAGAGAGAAAGAGAATCTCAAAGAGTCTCCACACTCAGTGTGGAACCTGATGTGGGCTCAGTCTCATGACCCCGGGATCATGACCTGAGCCAAAATCAAAAGTTCGATACTCAACCGACTCAGCCACCCAGGTGTCCCATTTACTTATCATTAAGGTCTGTGAAGGCCAGTTAATAATCACATTTAAAGATGTTTATGTATAGATTCAAAGTAGAGGGTAGAATAATCTTTTAGTTCTTTTTCTAGACCAGTGGTTTTATCCTTTTGTTTCAAAGATACTTAAGAAATGTAAGTTTTGGTTTTTGTTGCCTTTTTTATTTTCTTCTAAGACAAATATCTAGAAGTAGAATTGCTGGGTTATAGGGTAGATTCATATTTAGCTAAAATAAACTCATTTCTTCAAATACCATTTTTGCACCAGCAACATGTGGGTTCCAGTTGTTCCACGTCCTCATCAACTCTGTATGGTCAGTCTTTTTACTTATTTGTTTGTTTGTTTATTTAAAAATTACATTTATTTTTGAGAGAGAGAAAGAGAGAGAGAGGGACAGAGCAAGAGCTGGGGAGGGGCAGAGAGACAGGGAGGCACAGAATCCGAAGCAGGCTCCAGGCTCTGAGCTGTCAGCAAAGAGCCCAGTGTGGGGCTTGAACTCATAAACGATCATGACCTGAGCCGAAGTCGGATGTTTAATTGAGTACCCAGGCGCCCCTGTGTGGTCAATCTTTTTAAATTTTAGCCATTGCCATTCTGGTGGGTATATAGTGGGACCTCATGATTGCTTTGATTTGTATTTCCCTAATGATGACAGATATTGAGCATCTTTTTATATGCTTATATGTGAGTCATCTGTATATCTTCGGTGAAGTGGCAGTTAAAATTTTTTGCCCATTTTGTTATTGGGTTATTTTTATTAATGAATTGTAAGAGTTTTTTATATATTCTAGATATCAAATATGTGTTTTGCAAATATTTTCTCCCAGCCTGTGGCTTGTCTTTCCATTTTCTTAACAGTGTCTTTTGAGGAGCAAAAGTTTAATGTTGACGAAGCCCCAATTTATAAATTGTTTTGTAGTTTGTACTTTTTTGTCCTCTCTTTGCTTACTTTAAGATCAAAAGGTTTTCTACTGTGCTTTTCAGGTTTTACAGATTTTGCTCTACATTTGTTTCTAACTTTTATTTTGTCTATGATGTCAGGTTTATTTTCTGCATGTGGGTACCCATTTGCCTCAGCAGCACTGTGTATAACGTTTCCCCCTTGCTTTGCCCACTCATCCATTAAGAGTCTACTAAAACATCCTCTTTTGTGTTTTTCTCTGCTTTGGCATTTCTCCACTTTTTTTTTTTTTTTTTTTTTTTTTTTTTTACTGCCTGTTTATTGCACTTCCTCAGTAGACTGCTAGCATTTGGAGGACAGAAATTGTATTACACATTGTATTCCTAGAGCCCAGTACAGAAAAAGGCTTACTAAACATTGCTTAGTTGTTGAATGACTGCATTACTTCTTCCTAAGAACTGAGTGCATTTGTCTTGATACCAAATTTATCGTCTGCCAAAAATATTTTTGGAGTGCCAATTTTGTGCCACGTTCTCTTCTAGGCAGTGAATGAGAATCCCGGAGTCCTTTGCCCTTGTGAGCTTTTATCTATTTACAGGGAGAGGCAATAACCATGTAGGAGAGTCATTTCAGGCACTGAGAAATGCTGTTGCAGTCAGGTGAGAGTTGATGGTGGCTTGGATTAGACTGGTAGACGCCGTAAGTGGTTGGATTCAGGCTTCTTTAAGAGCAGAACAGGATTTACTGATAGATTGGACAAAGGCGGTAAGGGAAAGAGAAGAATCACAGATCAGTCCTAACAATTGGGGAAGGCTTTGCTCCAGTGGGGGGAGAATTGGAGATGAGCATCAAGAGTCCTTTATTGGTTCTTATGTTATGGATATAGCTCTATACCTAGGTTAGGTAACCTATAAAAGTGTGGATTAGGTAGTTGGATGTATGAAGCTGAGACTCAAAGGGATTGGTCTGAGTCAGAAAAATTGAGAGTCCTCTTCTAAGAGATGGCACAGAAGCCATGGGATTGGAGGGCTCCTTTTAGTGAGTAACAACACTTCAATTTCTTTATTTTTTTAAATCTCCTTTTTCTGAACTGTAGATCACTAAATTATAGTATAGTAATTGATTGTTAAGTGGCAGGCTGGGTTGAGGTGCCCGACAAAGCTCACTTGCTTATTCGGACTTTAACAGATTGGTTTGATCTCAACCACACTCAGCTGTATGCATAGAGTAGCACTTAACTTTCATGAACATTGATTTCTAGGGTTATACTTGCAAATCAGTTGAAAGCAAAGCTTTTAGTAAAAATAAGTTTCTTTGGCTTTTTTTTACTAGTTGATTCCAGGAGTGAATTCCAAGAAGAAGCAAATGTGTTTTGACTGGGGTCCAGGAGAGATGCTGGTGTGTGAAACCTCCTTCGACAAAAAAGGTAGGTTTTTTTTTTTTTTTCTTCCAGCTTATCCATCTTGGCACATTTGGTTGTTTTCTTCTCTCAGATTTGACTGAGGCAAGAAACAGTTAAACTTATTTTGTACCATTTTCACTTTTGAAACTTTAGCTATTTAAGTTTTTCATTAACTTATGAGGCCTGGCAGATGTTGAGTCCAGGGAAAAAAATTAATCTTCCAGGTATTAAAGGTTTCTTTTATTTATTATTATTATTTTTTAATATACTTAAGTAATCTCTACAACATACGTGGGGCTTGAACTCAACCCTGAGATCAGAAGTAGCATGTTCTACCCACTGAGTCAGCCATGCACCCTGAAATGTTTCCTGTGTATTTAAAAACTTGAAGTTTTTTTTCCCCTTCTTGTCCAGAATCACTAAATTCCCTTTACAGCAGCCCCTTTATTGTGAAACTGCAGATTTATGAAGACTTTGAAGTCCTTACCTTTTATTATTGTGAACTTAATCGAATTCTGTAGGCTGTTGATAAAAGCACAAAGGATTTGGAGAGTGAAATGGCTCTTCCTTATTCTCTAAGTTCCATCAGGTTTTGGACATGGATCGATCTTTCTCTTTCTCTCTCTCTCTGTTTTTTTTTTTTTTTTTTTTTTTCCTCCCTGAGAGAGCATGAGCCAGGAGGGGCAGAGAGAAAGGGAGACAGAGATGTCAAGCAGACTTAGCACCACCAGCGCAGAGCCCCACGTGGGGCTTGAACCCACGAACTATGAGATCATGACTTGAGCCAAGATCAGTTCAACACTCAACCAATTGAGTTACCCAGGCACCCTGGATCTTCTCTCTCTCTCTCTCTCTCTCTCTTTTTTTTTTTTTTTTTTGGATATTCTCTTTCTGATATAGACTTTTCTAGTAAGATAAAACTAAATTTTGACATTTGATTTTGCTTTCTTCTTTTCAAGACGAGTCTTGGGAAATGCTGAAGATATTTTTGTGCAGATCTTTGACAGGTTATTCAAATGTGGAGGCTTTCTTTTATTATAGAGAGGAGATGGAGCTAATGAAAGTCTTAAAATTTTGGCAAATCATGTGCAGTTCATGCAGATTTATTTATTTATTTATTTGTTTATTTAATTAATTTATGGGAGAGTTCGAGTACGCAAGGGGAAGAGAGAGAGGGACAGAGAGAATGCGGAACCCAGAGCAGGGCACCAACTATGAGATCGTGCCCTGAGCTAAACTTGGATGCTTAACCAACTGAGCCAGCGAGGCACCCCGATTTCATTTATTTTTTAAGTTTATTTATTTATTTTGAGAAAGAGCACTTGTGTGCAAGCGGGGGAGGGGCAGAGAGCGAGGGGGACAGAGGATTTGAAGCGGTCTCTGTGCTAACAGAGAGCCTAATATGGGGCTCAAACTCGTGGACTGTGAGATCACGACTTATGCCAGAGTCGGGCACTTAACTGACTGAGCCACCCAGCACCCCTGGTTTGTTTTTTTTTTTTAAAGTAGGTTCCATGCTAAGTGTGGAACTCAGTGTGGGGCTTGAACTCATGACTCTGAGATCAAGATCTGAGCCGACATCAAGAGTCAGACACTTAACTGACTGAGCCACCCAGGTGCTCTGGTTTTTTTAATATGGAAGCTTCACGAATTTGCATGTCATCCTTGCGCATGGGTCATGCTAATCTTCTCTGTATTGTTTGAACTTTAGTATATGTGCTGCTGAAGTGAGCACAGTTCGTGCAATTTTTTTTTTTTTTTTTAAATTTTTTTTTTTCAACGCTTTTTTTTTATTTATTTTTGGGACAGAGAGAGACAGAGCATGAACGGGGGAGGGGCAGAGAGAGAGGGAGACACAGAATCGGAAACAGGCTCCAGGCTCCGAGCCATCAGCCCAGAGCCTGACGCGGGGCTCGAACTCACGGACCGCGAGATCGTGACCTGGCTGAAGTCGGACGCTTAACCGACTGCGCCACCCAGGCGCCCCAATTCGTGCAATTTTTAAGTGATGTAGTTTTTCTTGATTTTGTAGTTAAGAATCATCCTTGATGTTGCTAACTATTTCTGGGATATTTTGGTATTAAAGATTTCAAGGTTGGCAGAGCTATAGAAGCTGCCAAAGGGACAGTTGCTCAGAGGAGAACCTTCTTTGAATATGTCTGTCCTCTTTTCATACTTAATGGGAAGGGTTGTCAACATTTGATAGTTTGTCCTCAATTGTTGAAAACGTGAGGTTGTTTACATCTCTTGCAGTCTCATCAGAGATGAGCCATTGAACATCATCATAGCTTGTCTGAGAAGCTGTTGCATAAGAAATTTCCACAAATTGGTTGTTTATATTTTATCATTATAGAGCCTTTTTATCACTGTTGCAAAATAGTTCAGGTAACTTTTGATTCTTTGCTTTAGGAGTAATGGCAGTACAAAGTGATATAAAAATATTTACTTGAATTTGAGGTTATGTAAAATTTTGTCTGTAGATTTATCATATTTTTTGAGTTATATTTAGGCTAATATAAAGTGAGTTTAATTTTTTTAGTATATTTCAACTGATGGAGGCAAAAGTTAGTTCCAAAATAAGCCAGTGAGAGGGGACCTGGCTGGCTCAGTCAGTAGAGCATGTGACTCTCGATATCAGGGTTGTGAGTTCAAACCCCATTTTGGGCCTAGAGCTTACTTTATTTTTTTAAACATTTTATTTTTAAGTAATCTCCATACCCAGTATGGGGCTTGAACTCAGCCCCAAGATCAAGAGTTGCACGCTCCACTGACTGAGCCAGCCAGGCACTCCAGGCCTAGAAGTTACATTAACAAAATAAATAAGCCAGTCAGTTGAGGAGTAAAGTCTGAAAGTAAACATGTATATTAAATAATTGATGTGTGGATAATTGATAAATAATTCATACTTTAAAAAATGAAATCTAGCAAAGTAGCTGAAGCTGTTGTAATTAGATAACTCAATTTAAAAATTTTAGAGTCGTTATATGAGGGTAATGGTGATTGATGTTAAATTTTTCCTGTTTCAGAAAAATCAGAGACTGTGCCAGGCTGCCCCTTTATCTATATCATCCGAAAGGATATAGATGTTTACTCTCAGATCTTGAGAAAACTCTTCAATGAATCCCATGGAATCTTTGTGGGCCTCCAGAGAATTGAAGAAGAATTGACTGGCAAATCCAGAAAAGCTCAGTAAGTAGGCTGCTGGTAGGTACTGCAGTCCACAACTAAAGCGTGAAAGCCAAATGAACTGCCTCATCCTTTTGCATGATGGATGGAGTGCCTGGAGAAATAAGGGGCTCCTGGTTCTATTTTGAGGCTTCTATCCTGGGCAGTGGAGGTAGGTAGGGATGAAATGTCTTTCAGGGACTGTGCAAATGGCTGTTGATCGATTTGGTGGCTTGATAAACTTTTTGTTTGTTTATATTCCTGTTTCATTTACCCTGCAAAGAAGAAAATTTAGGCCAAATAAGCACCTGAAAATCACTGAAAGAAGTCCCACTGTGGGAAGATTTTGGAATTATCTTACTATAAAAATGAGTTTAAAAAAGTAGTTTTGTTGTATCTTTAAAGAATTATACTCAGGGCATTTTTGGTAAGAGACCAGAAAACTATTATACTGTATATAGACTAGGGTTGTTTGAAGTGTGGTTCATGAGATAACTGCATCAATATCAGATACTTGTTAATGGCAGATTTCTGGGCCCCACCTCCGATCATAAAAATTAAAGTTTCTTGGGGTGGATCCTCAAATCTAAAATCTCCAGGTGAGTCTTAAGCACCATGGAGTGTGAGAACCTTTATGTTAGTTTTTTTATCAGTGTCCATAAATACAGTTAGAGCATGGGCAGTGTTGGTATTTGTATTGGGGGAAAAAAGTTTTTCCTTCCTGTTGTGTGTCTCCTTTGTTACACACTACTGCCATATTCATTTCTTTGTTTTTTGTTTGTTTGTTTGTTTTAGATGTTTATTTTAGAGAGAGTGCATGCAAGTGGAGGAGGAGCAGAGAGAGAGGGAGACAGGATCTGAAATGGAGTCCTCGGTCCATTTGGATAGTAGAGAGCCCGATATATGGCTCGAACTCATGAACTGTGATGACATGACCTGAGCCAAAGTTGGACGCTGAACAGACTGAGCCACTCAGGCGCCCCTTGTTTGTTTATTTAAAAATTTTTAAATTTATTTTGAAAGAGAGAAAGCATGAGCGGGAGAGGGGCAGAGAGAAGGGGCTAGACCGAATTCCAAGCAGAGTGGAGAGAGAGAGAGAATTCTAAGCCGGCTCTGCACTGTCAGTGAGATCATGACCTGAGCCAAAACCATGAGTTGGACACTGAGCTGACTGAGCCACCAGGCACCCCCATACTCACTTCTGATGCCAGATGTATGGCACCAGACAATTCTGTCACACCAGCTGGGTATCCTATAATTTTTTGTTTTTGTTTTTTGTTTTAAGTAAGCTGTATTTCCCAGTATGGGGCTTGAACTCACGACCGGAAGATAAAGAGTTGCATGCTTGGGGTGCCTGGGTGGCTCAGTTGGTTACTCATCTGCCTCTTGGGATTCTGTCTCCCTCTTGCTTTGCCCCTCCCCAACTTGCTCTCTGTCTCTCTCTCAAAAATAAAAAGTCACATGCTTTACTGACAGCCTGCCAGGTCCCCTGGGTACCATATAATTTAACTCAATTTTGACCCTATCTACCTGGAGATCAGATTTCATAGGTTAAGGGCTTAGTCCCACAAGACTGTTCCCCGCTTCACATGTGAATTGCAGTTAGTGCATCCCCACGTTACTTAAAGTATTTGTCTGGCACAGCTACAGATTGGAGGTTCCCAAACCTTCTCATGTTCAATGAATTTGCTAGAGTGGCTCATAGAACTCAGGGAAACACTTAGCTTACCAATTTATTAAAGAATATGATAAAGGATACAAATGAACAGCTAGGTGAAGAGATAAATAGGACAAGGTTTGGGAGGGTTTGGAGTACAGGAACTTCGGTCCCTGTGGAGTTTGGGTGTGTCCCCCTCCCAGTACGTGGATTTATATACCCACCTGGAAATTCTCTGAACTCCATACTATTGGGATTTTATGGAGGGAGGCATGATCAATTATTAACTCCATTTCTAGCCCCTCTCCCCTCTCCAGAGAGGTAGGGTACAGGGCTGAAAATTTCTATTTTAATTTAATTTAATTTTAATTTTATATTTTTAAATGTTTATTTTTGAGAGCACGAGCAGGAGAGGGGCGGAGTGAGACACAGATCTGAAGCAGGCTCCAGGCTCTAAGCTGTCAGCACAGAGCCCGACGCAGGGCTCGAACCCATGAACTGTGAGATCGTGGCCTGCGCTGAAGCTGGATGCTCAACCCACTGAGCCACCCAGGCACCTCTCTTTTTTTATTTTTATTTGGTTTTGAGAAAGTGAGAAAGTGTGTGATTGGGGAAGGGGCAGAGGGAGAGGGAGAGAGAGAATCTTAAGCAGGCTCCATGCTCAGTGCAGAGCCTGACATGGAGCTCTATCTCATCCAGGAGACCGTGACCTGAGCCTGTTGGGCTCTATCTCAGGAACCAGGAGATCTTGACCTGAGCCTGTTGGGCTCTAAACCAGGAACCAGGAGATCTTGACCTGAGCCGAGATCATGAGCCAAGATCAAGAGCTGAGATCTAGACTGACTGAGCCACCCAGGCCACCCTAGCACAGCAGAAGATTTCGGTCTTCTGTTGATGGCTGAGTCTTTCTTTGACCAACCCCAATCCAGGAGCCCACCCAGAATGGCCTCAATAGAACGTAAGGTGCTCCTGATGCTCTCATCACTTAGGAATTCACAAGGATTGTAGGAATCTTGTGTCAGGGACTAGGATAAAGACTAGATGTTTCTTTCTTTCTTTCTTTAAAAAAAAAAAAAAAAACAACTTATTTTTGGGAGAGTGCAAGATGGGGAGAGGCAGAGAGAAGGGGACGGAGGATCCTTTTTTTTTTTTTTTTTTTTTTAAGAAAGATTTTTAAGGTGGTTTATTTTTGAGAGAGTGTCTGCACACAAGTGGGGGAGGGGCAGAGAGAGAAAGAGACACAATCTGAAGTAGGCTCCAGGCTCTGAGCCGTCAGCACAGAGCCTGACAAGGGGCTTGAACTTAATGAACTGCTAGATCAGACCTGAGCCAAAGTTGGCCGCTTAACCTAGTTAACCTTCCAGGCTTCCCTGTTTTAAATTTTGTTTAATGTTTCTTTCTTTCTTTTTTTTTTTTTTTTTTTTAAATGTTTATTCATTTTTGAAAGACAGGGAGAGACAGAGCACAAGCAGAGGGTGGGGCGGAGAGAGAGGGAGGAGCACAGAATCTGAAGCAGGCTCCAGGCTTTGAGCTGTCAGCACAGAGCCTGACACGGGCCTCGAACTCACAAATTGTGAGATCATGACCTGAGCCGAAGTCGGATGTTCAACTGACTGAGCCACCCAGGTCCCCCAATGTTTGTTTATTTCTGAGAGAGAGTAAGAGCATGAGTAGGGGAGGGGCAGAGAGACAGGGAGACACAGAATTCAAAGCAGGCTCCAGGCTGTCCACACAGAGCCTGATATAGGGCTTGAACCTATGAACCATGAGATCATGACCTGAGCTGAAGTTGGTTGAAGACACTCAACCAACTGAGCCACCCAGGTGCCCCAGGGGGACAGAGGATCCTAAGTGGGCTCTGTGCTGACAGATTGATAGTAGCGAGCCTGATTTGGGGGCTTGAACTCATGAACTGGGAGATCATGACCTGAGCCAAAGTCGGACACTCAACTGACTAAGTCACCCGGCTGCCCCGATGTTTATTTCTTTCAACGTTTTTTTTTTTTTTTTTTTTTTTTTTATTTATTTTTGGGACAGAGAGAGACAAAGCATGAACGGGGGAGGGGCAGAGAGAGAGGGAGACACAGAATCCGAAACAGGCTCCAGGCTCCGAGCTGTCAGCACAGAGCCCGACGCGGGGCTCGAACTCACGGACCGCGAGATCGTGACCTGGCTGAAGTCGGCCGCTTAACCGACTGCGCCACCCAGGCGCCCCCCGATGTTTATTTCTTATAAATCACAGTATTTTACTTCCTCGTAAAATTTTACAAATGACTCATTCTGGAGGATACCCTAGTCAGCTTCGGGGGGATGGCAGAGAGGGAGGGAAGGATAGAAGGGGAAATCACTGGTTTCAAGAGGCTCTGGTAACAGAATATTGGTGACTCAAACATCATTATTCTAAGAGAAAAACATGTCGAAGGTCCTGTAATTCCTGGAAGGCAGGGAACTTGTCTTATTTATGTGGGCCCTCTGTTCCCACATACCCTCGCACGTTTATAAAGTATGTGCTCTAAGGGCATCTGGGTGGCTCAGACAGAATCAAGAGTCAGCATTCAACTCTTGATTTCGGCTCAGGTCTTGATCTCATGATATGTGAGATCAGTATGTGAGATTGAGCCCTGTTCTGTCAGCGCAGAGCCTGCTTGGGATTCTCTCTCTTCCTCTCTCTATGACCCTCCCCCTTGCTCTCTCTCAAAATAAGTAAACATAAGAAAATAAAATATATGCTCTAAAATGTTGAATGTGGGGCGCCTGGGTGGCTTGGTCGGTTAAGTGTCCGACTTCGGCTCAGGTCATGATCTCACGGTCCGTGAGTTCGAGCCCCGCGTCGGGCTCTGTGCTGACAGCTCAGAGCCTGGATCCTGTTTCGGATTCTGTGTCTCCCTCTCTCTCTGCCCCTCCCCTGTTCATGCTCTGTCTCTCTCTGTCTCAAAAATAAATAAACGTTAAAAAAAATAAATAAAATAAAATGTTGAATGAATGAATGAATGCCATCCTAATGGTGGGGTGATAGCTCCTGTTCTGTGTATCGGGGTTAGCATATCACCTTATTTTTTTGGCTGAATTATTTATCTGGACCTGAATCTTGGCAGTGAAAGGGGATGTAGGGTAGTGAGGATTGGGTGAGAGAATACGTGCAGATTGCTTTACCTCCTGCCAGTCTTATTGTAGGTCATATGCAGAATGTTGCTATTCTTTTTTGATTTAATTCCAGGATAATTAACATACAGTGTTATGTTATTTTCAGGTGTGCAATATAGTGATTTAACAATTCTATATGTTAGTTCTAAAAAAAAATATGGAACACTTACAGATTTGAAAGTCATCCTTGCTCAGGGGCCATGCCAGTCTTCTCTATAGTGTTCCAATATTAGTATATGTGCTACTGAAGTAAGCATGCTGTTCATTTTTAAATGGAACGAATAGGTGGTCTTTAGGCTCTTCTTCTAGAACTGTTTTTGTTGCTAAGGACTGCATCTTGGTAACTAAACCAGTTACTTTCTTGTGGATGTTTGTTATGTTTTGTCATTTTCTTTCTTTTTTTTTAATGTTTATTTATTTATTTTGAAAGAGCGTGCATGCATGTGTGCTCACAGGAAGGGCAGAGAGAGGGAGAGAGAGAATCCTAAGCAGGCTTGGTGCTGTCAGTATAGAGCCCAATGTGGGGCTGGATCTCATGAACCATGAGATCATGACCTGAGCTTAACCGAATGAGCCACCCAGGTGCCCTGTCACTTCCTTTTTTAAAAAGACTTTATCTTGAAGTAATTTTGGACTTACAGAAAAGGTACAAGAATAATGGATTACTGCATATCCTTCATCTAGCTTTATAATGTTAATATCTATATGTTACCATATTACTGTCACTTAAACCAGGAAACTTAAACATCAATGCAGTATGCTTAAAGACTTCATTTGAATTTCACCAGTTTTTACACTAATGTCCTTTTTTTCTCTTCTGTGACTGAGGTTGCATTTAACTTTTTTCCCCATAGTCTTCTTTATGACTTTGACACTTTTGAAAAATATTGGCCAGTTATTATGGTACTGTCCCTCCATTTGGGTTTGTCTGTTTTCTCATGATTGGACAAAGGTTATGTATCGTTTTTGAGATAATGCATTTTTAGTAAGAATACCACAGAACTGGTATGGTGTGTCTTCAGTACGTCATATTATGGGGTTTATCATGTTGAAGTTTTATTACTGAGTTTATTGACCTTCATCACTTGGTTAATGTGGTTTCTACTGGGTTTCTCCACTGTAAAATTACCATCTTTCCTTTGTAACTAATGGGTATTTGGAGGAGAAACTTTGAGATTATGCAAATTCTATTTCTCTTTAAATTTTCAACCATTATTTTTAGTGTCTATCAGTAGATCTCATTTGCAACAATTAATATCACTATGGATTCGGGGATATTTATTTAAAAAATTTTTTTATGTTTTTATTTTATTTTTGAGAGAGAGACACAGTGAAAGCAGGGGAGGGGCAGAGAGAGATGGAAATAGAATCTGAAGCAGGCTCCAGGCTCTGAGCTGTCAGCGCAGAGCTCAACGCGGGGCTCAAACTCCCGGACTGCAAGATCATGACCTGAGCTGAAGTCGGACGCCTAACTGACTGAACCACCCAGGCGCCCCTCTGGGATATTTTTTGTACTCAATGGGTTATCTTATATGTTACTTATTTTGATGCTAAAGTTGTTCCAGCTTAGGCCGTTAGGAATTCCTTCAGGTTGGCTCCTGTATTTGAGCAAGCTCTTATCTTCTATTGCAGACTTTCTTGCTTTTTGTCACTACAAGATGCTCCATGTTCCTGTTGTATGTCATTTCATTTTTGTAGATTGGTCCGAGTGAGTAAGAACTACCGATCAGTCATAAGAGCCTGTATGGAGGAAATGCACCAGGCTGCAAGTAAGGATTTTGTGTGTGTACATGTTACAGTAATTGAAATGTTTGTCAATGCTGCAAGGTAAAGTCTATTTGACTTTACAGTTCAAAAATCTTACTTTCCTGTCTTACGTAACCTAATATTTTGGCAATCGTCTTGAGTACGTTTTTCAAGTTAGAACATATTGAGTTGACAGGTGTGAGACTAACGACCAAATTAAAGATCTTTGAAAATCATATTCCCAGTTCTTTTACTTTCACAGTTTAAAGTCACCATAACCTTGAGAGCCATGTGATTTCTGGGTGCTGAGTAAAGTCTTTTATAACATGATGGTCTCTGTTCTGTTGCAGTTGAAAGTGTTGCTTGTAACTTAAGGGCATTGGGTTTGCAAATCATTGATCTGCAACAAAGAGATATGAAGCACTTTTAAAAAACTTACAGTGAAAATTGGTAGTCATTAGAGGAAATAGGCACAAGCAAAGAACCTTTTATATGAAGCTATAACTATGAGACTAAAAGTTTCATTGCTTACTTCAAAATGTTTTGTGTTTTGTTAGTTGCTGCTAAAGATCCAGCCAGTGGTCGCCAGTTCAGCAGCCAGGTAGGGGGGCCGCCTGCCTTTGTTGTCCTGGCACCGTTATGTCCTTCTGCATCCTCAGCACCCACCTGGGGTGGCTTTGCAGTCATTGTTATGTACAAGTCTTTCTTCTTACCAGGTAGACAGGCAACTCCTTGGGGGTGGTAAGGATCATCTTGAACTTTTTGGTGCCCCCTTCAAGGCATAATGCATTGGAACACAAGGGTGTGCCTGATAAGTACTTATATGAATTTACAATTCTTATGGGGAAATATCAGTCCTAACCACATTGTGTCACCTGAGGTAGTGAACTGAGCTTTTGGAACCACTGCTTATTTTTATAAATTGGACTCAGCTCATGACCCAGCATTTTTACTGAGTTGTTTATTTTGTTGGAGCTGGAAGATGGCTGAAAGAATTCTCTTTCTTTGGTAGAATCTTGATAGTGTTCAAGCTCAGTAGTGAGTAGGGATTGGTGCAGCAAAGCATTTATTTTCTCTGAATAAGGTCGTCTGTGTTTTTGTATGAAAGGATGGTGGGGAAGGGGACTGAATATTTCCTAGGGCAGGGTCCATACCTGACTTATTTTTGGGTTTTATATTAGGTTTGCTTTTTAGTAGACTTTCTTAAACTTTAGTCCCTTGAATACCACCTTCATGATTTTTGGTATATCTGTAGAACTCTTAATATTATTTACTGAATAAATTTTTCTAAAAATCATCTTCCATTTTACTCAGAGCCTCTTTCTAAATCCTAATATTCATCAAGACTGTGGGCATGATGGGCTAATTATATTTTTCTATAACGCACATTAAACTAAAATGAGAACTATTAAAAAAAAAAAAATGGGGGCGCCTGGGTGGCTCAGTCGGTTAGGCGGCTGACTTCGGCTCAGGTCATGATCTCGTGGTCCGTGAGTTCGAGCCCCGCATCGGGCTCTGTGCTGACAGCTCAGAGCCTGGAGCCTGTTTCGGATTCTGTGTCTCCCTCTCTCTCTGACCCTCCCCCGTTCATGCTCTGTCTCTCTCTGTCTCCAAAATAAATAAACGTTAAAAAAAAAAAAAAAAAAAATGTTAGTCTGCCTACCATCCCCTAAAATTCTCTCACTGAATTCCCTGTGGGAAATCCTGTGGGATTTCCATAGGAATATTCAGTAAATGTTGGGTTAATAATGAATGACCATCATGTGCTTCATTCCTTTGCTCTGAGAGCAAATATCAGGAATGTTTTCAGTTACAACCTTGTCTCCATTTCTTCCTTAGGTCTCCATTTTGTCAGCAATGGAGCTTATTTGGAATCTTTGTGAGATTCTTTTTATTGAAGTAGCCCCAGGTGAGCATGGAATCATCCCTTCCCAACATCAAAGGTGTCTACCTTTCCTGCATGTCATGATGAGAGTTTAATTGCCCAGAATGCTCTTTTCATCACTCTCCATCAATGTAACCATCAGAAAGTTGTACGTAACACCCAAAGAAGCCTGCCGTTTTGTCACCTCTTAGAAAATGCCTCCTGAAAACCTAAAATGTTAGGGTGGTGGCCCCTGAAAAACACCAGTAAAACATGTTAAACTGCTGTATGACAGGGGTGGTCAGTATTTATGTTGTGGACTGGTCAAGCTTATGAAAGTTTTAGGAGAAGTCAGGGGAGGGGCATGGAATGGGTTCTCCCTCCTAGGCTCAGAAGGAGCCAACTCTGCTTACTCCTTGATCTCAGACTTCTGGCCTCCAGAAGTGTGAAATAATAAAGGCCTGTTGTTGAAAAATTTAAAAGAAAGAGAAACTTAAGGATGTGAGGGATTATATGGTGGGAGGCAAAATCACTTGGAGAATTCTGTCACCAGTGATTGGGGCAGGGGCAGCACTACACGTGAACTGTCCATTCTGAATTATTGCATGTTCTTGAACGAAATTGTGGGCGGTACGGTATCCTTGCTCTCTGTGGAGGTGCTGCAGGCTTTTTTTTTTTTTTTTTTTTTTTTTTGTATCTCTTGATAGTTTATGTTTGCTGTTACCCATAAATGAGTGTTAGTAATCTCTGTAGTCGTAGCTTTTTACTCCTATTCCTGCTAAAGTCCTGAGCAACTTGAAATGAAAATTAGTTGTTTCTATGTTTACTTCCTCCAGTATATCTTGAGGGCTGTTGCTGTGTTTCTATCATTGTTGCTTACCTAGCACCTAATCAGTACCAGTCCCTAAGTGGCTGTTCCTTACCTGGCCATTGCACACTGCATCGTTGTGAAGAATTGGGGGTGGTGCAAGTGGTGAGATTCAGCCCTATCAAAGATTCAGTGAAAGGTGGAGCTGCCTGGCTCAGAGGAAGTATTCCTAAAGGTCCATTTGTCAGCCCAGTCCTTTATTCAGGACCATATGTGTGCCCACCTACGAGGTATAAACCACTTCTCCATAGTTCTCTTCTCTGTCCTATACTTTCTGTCCGTACTGTGGGA
This sequence comes from Neofelis nebulosa, assembly GCF_028018385.1. Taxonomy (NCBI): domain Eukaryota; kingdom Metazoa; phylum Chordata; class Mammalia; order Carnivora; family Felidae; genus Neofelis; species Neofelis nebulosa. The sequence goes on along the minus strand of NC_080797.1, from coordinate 19,223,071 downwards.
AAGTGGAATTTGCTACAGATGAAGCTGAGGTTTGTGTGTGACAAGAGTCTTTCCTCCTAGCCGGCCCTCTCCTCCTCCACCTCCTTGACTGGGTCCGACTGCATGTATGTGAGGTGGACAGTTTGTTGGCAGATGTCCTGGGCAGTGAGAATCCAAGCAAGCATGAGAGCTTCTGGAACTTGGTAAGGACCTCATGCAGGTTGGGCCTTCCTGACTTTCACCTCACAGTGTTTTCCCAGTACTCATAGGCAGGCCTGAGGGTTGCCTGCTGAGCCTGCTCACACTCAGACTGGCTTTTGGGTCTGTGATTATGGAGATGCTCTTAGATCTTTGCTTCCCTGATCCACAGAAGAGTTTAGAACTAAGTTGTCATGTGAAAAAAAGTAATGCTTTGTAGGCTTTCTGGTGAGCAGGGAAATTTAGTTTCTTTGTGAATCTAAGGAAGAGAAGAGAAGATGGGGTAATACAAAACTGATTGATAGGGGCTGGGGGTGGGAGCTTAATGTAAATAAGCATGAGGGGTTTTGAGGTGATAGAAATGTTATAAAACTGGATTGTAATGATGGTGCACAACTCTGTAAACTTACTACTTAAATAGGTGAATGTTGGTGGTGTGTAAATTATAGGTCCGTACAGCTATTAAAGATTGATGATCCTGAAGTCATTTTGGATTATCAGTTTGGAAGTCAACAGGTCTCAGGGGCGCCTGGGTGGCTCAGTTGGTTAAGTGTCCAACTTTGGCTCAGGTCATGATCTCGTGGTTCGTGAGTTCGAGCTCCATATTGGGCTCTGCACTGACAATACAGAGCCTGCTTGGAATTCTCTCTCTTCTCTATCTCTGCCTCTCACCCACTCACACTTTCTCTCTCTCTCAAGATAAATAAAAACTTAAAAAAAACAACAACCGTGAAGGAGGTCAGCATGTCTCTTGGTGTTGTGTGTGTGTGTGTACGTACGTACGTACGTATGTATGTATTCTGTGCCTATGAAAGCAATGCTTTTTTCCATTTACCTTTCCTGACTTGTGACCCATTTGGGAGGGCCTGGGGAGAAGATTGCAGTTGACCTGAATAATGGAAGGTTGATTTACTTAAAAAATACGGAATTCAGGTAAAGAATTGTTGCCTTTGAGACAGGAAATCTTGGGCCCAGATTTTGAGTCTCTGATTCATTCACTGAATATTTATCAAGCACTCCTGTTTGCAAGGCACTGGGGAAAACAACTATGACCAAAGTGGGCAAAGATTCCTGCTCTTCTGAGTCTTACATCTTGGGTGGGGAGACAGAAAATAAATTCAGAAACAAGTAAAATATGTAGCATGCCTCACAGTGAAGCCCAGTGGTATGGAGAGCAGGGGAGTCCGGGAAGGCCACCCTCATGAGGTGATATGGGAGGAGGGGCGCTGGGCCAAAGGAGGGGAAAGAGCATTGCAGGCAGTGAGACCTGCAAGCGCTCTGACCCGGAGGCACAGTGGGACGAGGAGCAGAGGGAGCAAGAGCTGGAGTCGGGGAGGTAAGGGCAGAGAGCCAAAGGGTCAGATCATAGGGCCCCCTGGACCGTCCTAGGACTTTAGCTTTAAGAGAGGCTGTAGAGCAGAGTGGTAAGAACATGGTCTGTGGTGCCGAACTGCCTGGGTTAGCATCCCAGTTCTGCCTCTAACTAGCTGTGGGGTCTTGAATGAGTTATTTAACTGCCGTTAGTTTCTTCTGTGCAACAGGGATAGTGATCAGATCATGTTTAAGATCATGTAATGAGGAAATTAAAGCACATAAATGTGTGTAAGCTGGTTGATAGACACAGAGCTCCTGTTTTACCTTGGAGTCAGATGGGGTGAGGGGGGCTTTGGAGAGCTGAGCAAAGGTACACCATGATCTGATGTAGGTTTTCAAGGCTCTCTGGCTGCCCTACTGAGGACGGAGCAAGGGCAGAAGCAGAGACCAGTCTAGAAGCTATGGTACTAAACCAGGCAAAGATGTTGGGAACTTGGACAAGTGTAGGAGCTGAGCAGAGGAGGTCGTGAGAATTGATTAGATTCTGGTGCAGCTTAGATACAGTTGGTGAGATTTGCTAATAGATTGGATGTGCGTGCGTGTGTGTGTGTGTAAGAAGAGAAGGTAGGACGATCAGGTTGGTGAGTTGGAGGCATCTGGGTGTTTACTTTTAGACATGCTATGTTTAAGATGCCTATAAAATCCAAGTGGAGACACTGACTAAGGCTGTAAGATATACAAGTCTGGAATCCAGAGAAGGAAGTCCAGGTTAGAGAAATTGGGGATTTGTCAGCCTATATATCCTTGGCTTTTTTCAGCATGACTTAGTAAGGGAGAATGTTACTATGTATGTTTTATATATATACTTGTGTGTATATTACTGTTGATTGTCATTATTCATAATGGTTAGGGTCTGTAAAGTTGCCTGGAACATTGTATTACTGATTACTGTAATACAGGGTTCTTCTGGCCTCTGATCATGTTTTTGTCAGCTGATCAGTATGTAACCTTGTGTTATATATGTTTTTGTTTAAAGATACCTTATTAAATATATATTATTGATTCCTGGGGTGCCTAGGTGGCTCAGTCGGTTTAGTGTTCAACTTCGGCTCAGGTCACGATCTCACAGTTTGTGGGTTCGAGCCCTGCGTGAGGCTCTGTGCTGACAGCTCAGAGCCTGGAGCCTGCTGTGTCTCCCTCTCTCTGACCCTCACCCGCTTGCACTCTGTCTCTCAAAAATAAGTGGATATTAAAAGAAAATTTTAATATATATCACTGACTCCTTAACATTGAACTCATGGCTAAAAGCCTTGTAATGCATGCCTGAATGAAGCTTATCTGACATGTATTTTCTCCCTATCGGCCTTCATTAGCACTTAACACTGTATAGGGGTGCCTGGGTGGCTCAGTCGGTTGAGCGTCGGACTTCGACTCAGGTCACGATCTCGCAGTCCGCGAGTTCGAGCCCCGCGTCAGGCTCTGTGCTGACAGCTCGGAGCCTGGAGCCTGTTTCCGATTCTGTGTCTCCCTCTCTCTGCCCCTCCCCCGTTCATGCTCTGTCTCAAAAATAAATAAACGTTAAAAAAATTAAAAAAAAATAAAATAAAAAAAATTAAAACACTGTATAGCACTTCAGCACTATGCTCAGGGGCTCAGGAAAAAGCACAGACATACAGGGGAGCCTGGGTGGCTCAGTCGTTAAGCATCCGACTCTTGGTTTCTGCTCAGGTCATGATCTTACTATGGTTCATGAGTTCGAGCCCCACATTGGGCTCTGCGCTCCCAGCACAGAGCCTGCTTAGGATTCTCTCTCTCTCTCTCTCTCTCTCTCTCTCTCTCTCTCTGCCCCTCCCGCACTCACACTCTCTCTCTTTCAAAATAAATAAACTTAAAAAAAAAAAAAAGACTGAAAAAAAGTGGTACTAAATAGATCCTGGAAAAGATACTTGTTTAGTGTGAGTTGATACAAGAAGGTAGAGCACCACCTATTTAACCTCAGCTGCAAATGTGCATATCAAGTGACTCAAATTTTTTGCCATTCTACACATGTCCACAAGTAATGGTGAAAGTACATCATATAATGATTTGGGGGTTACAAGTAGGCAAATTCAGAAACATGAAATCTATGAATAAACAGGATTGACTATATTGAGTGTATGCATCTGTGCATCTATTTATTTGAACTGAAACTTATGAATCAATCTTATTTATACTCTGCCATTTTCTGTTTTATTCATTAAGTAAATTCTACGTCTAACGTGGGTCTTGAACTCGTGACTCCAAGATCAAGAATCACATGCTCTACTGACTGAGCCAGCTAGGCGCCCTTATTTCATTTTTTCATTTTTTTTTTTTCTTCAAAGTTTATTTATTTTGAGAGATAGCAGGGACAGGGGAGGGGGCAGAGAGAGAGGGAAAGAAAGAGAATCCCAAGCAGGCTCTGCACTGTCAGAGCGGATCCTGTCGCGGAGCTTGATTCCCATGAACCACGAGATCATAACCTGAGCCAAAATCAAGAGTTGGGTGCTTAACCTACTGAGCCACCCAGGTGCCCCCCCCCCCCACCCCCCACCCCATCATTTATTTTTAAAATGTTGGTTGCAGTGGTGCCTGGATGGCTCAGTCAATTAAGCCTCTGACTTTGGTTCTGGTCATGATCTCACATTTTGTGAGTTCGATCCCTGCTTCTCGTTCTCTATTTCTGTCCCTCGCTCACTTGTGCCCTCTCGAAAAATAAAAATTAAATATAAGATATAAAATAAATATTGTTTAAAAATTAAAAAAAGGGGGCGCCTGGGTGGCTCAGTTGGTTGAGCATCTGACTTCGGCTCAGGTCATGTTCTCACGGTTCGTGGGTTCGAGCCCCGCGTTGGGCTCTGTGCTGACAGCTCGGAGCCTGGAGCCTGCTTCAGATTCTGTGTCTCCCTCTCTATCTGTTCCTCCCCTGCCCATGCTCTGTCTTTCTGTCTCTCTCTCAAAAATGAATAAGGATTAAAAAAAAAAATTTTTTTTAAGATATAAAATAAACAATAAAATATATAATATATAAAAGTATGTTGGTTGCAATCTGTGATGGGTTACAACATGCAGTTTGAAAAGTATGGTTTAGGTTAAAACCATGAGACTAGATGAGCTAGATTACCTCTGGAGGAAAGGAACCATCATACTCCCCCAATGTAGGAAGTTAAAATGTGGATCGAGGAGACTGACTTCCAGGCCTTACTCGAATGCTTATGTTCTTGGTGTCCTCCCAGGTGACCATTTTGGTGCTACAGGGCCGGCTGGATGAGGCCCGGCAGATGCTCTCCAAAGAAGCCGACGTCAGCCCCACCTCTGCGGGCATGTGCCGAATTCTGGGGGACCTGATGAGGACAATGCCCGTTCTCAGTGTATGTGGGAGCAGACCTGCTCTGTTGGGCCATGAGATATGGGTTCGTTCACTAAGCACAAGGGGTTTCTGTGGCAATGGCATCTCACTGTGTCTTTCCCCTTAGCCTGGAAACACCCAGACGCTGACAGAGCTGGAGCTGAAGTGGCAGCACTGGCATGAGGAATGTGAGCGTCATCTCCAGGATGGCACGTTCGCCTCCAGTCCTCACCTGGAGTCTCTCTGCAAGGTCTGTGGGAAGGAAGTTCAGGTTGGGGTCCAAGTTGGAGCTGTGGTTCCAGTGCAGCAATAGCAGGAACATAATGGACAGGGCTGTCCATCATCTCTGCCATGAAGGAGAGAGCTTTCAGACCAAATGCTCTACTTGAGATTAGGAGAGTTAATAGAGAAGTTGCCCCTGGAACTAAAGGAAAATGTCTCTCTCCTTAGATCATGCTGGGAGATGAAGCTGCCTTGTTGGAGCAAAAGGAACTTCTGAATAACTGGTATCATTTCCTAGTGACCCGGCTCCTGTACTCTCATCCCACAGTAAAACCCATTGACCTGCACTTCTATGCCCAGGTGAGCCTGAGCTTTAAGGAGTGGGAGGAGGGAGTAGGAATCATGGGGGTAGGTCATTTTCAGTGTGTGGCCTCTTTGAGTTGAACCTCCCTGGAGAACAGGAAAGGTCTTTCCTTTTGCACCCCCTTTTTTTTAAGTTTATCTTTCTTTAGTAATCTCTACATCCAACTTGGGGCTCAGACTCATGACCTCAGAGATCAAGAGTTGCGTGATCTTCTGACTGAGCCAGCCAGCCTCAATCAATTAATTGAGCAAGAGACGGCATGTATGCATGAGCAGGGTAGGGGCAGAGGGAGAAAGAGAATCTTAAGCAGGCTCCACGCTCAGTGCAGGGGCCAATGCAGGGCTCAATTCCAAGACCCTGACATCGTGACCTGAACCAAAATCAAGAGCTGAATGTTCAACCAACTGAGCCATCCAGGTGCCCCTCTTTATTTTTTAAGTCATCTGTCCCCAACATGGGGCTCAAAGCATGACCCCAGAGGTGAAGAGTTGCATGGTCTTCCAACTGAGCTAGCTCAGCATCCCCTACTTTGGCCCTTTTTGAGGGACCCATTATCCTCTCCAGGGTTCCCTACACAGAAGCCCTACCTGCCCCCTTGAGTCTCTGCTTACATCTGGGAATTGAGTTGGTCACCACCTTTCCACAGTCCAGCCTTGACCTGTTTCTGGGAGGAGAGAGCAGCCCAGAACCCCTGGACAACATCTTGATGGCGGCCTTTGAGTTTGACATCCACCAAGTGATCAAGGAGTGCAGGTAGGACCTGCTACACCCCCACCATTCTGTCTTGAGGTGTGCAGTTCAGCGGCATTAAGTGTATTCCCAGTGTTGTGCAGCTATCACCACCATTCTTTTTTTAAGTTTCATTTTACTTTGACAGACCATGCGCAAGTGCACATGTGCACAGGAAAGCAGGGGAGAGGGAGGGAGAGAGAATCCTAAGCAGGCTCCACACTATCAGTGCAGATCCCGATGCAGGGCTGGAACTCAAGAACTGTGAATCAGACACTTAACCGATGAGCCACCCAGGCGCCCCTCCACCATCCTTTTTTAGAATGTCTTGTTCCTTCTCACTGGTGTCTTAACTTTCTTCCCACAGACATGCTCTTCTCCTAGGCCACATGTAGGTAGATCCTGGCTTCTCTCTGGACAAGCTTGGGGACCTTCCTAAGGCTTGGGGGCTACTGTATTTACAGCAGTTTTCATTTCAGGGATGTTTACTTGAACAACATTGCAGTAAATTACTTTGGTATTTAAAATCCATAAAAAGCCAGCAGACCTATTTCTTGGAACCTGATGGATATGCATACCACCTTAAGGGACAGTACTTCTCATTAGTTTCCCTCTCTAGTGAGCCAAGGGCTACCACCCCAGCAAACTGCTGGTTGAGTCTGTTTAGAGCAGGGATTCTACACCACCCCTCTCCTCAAAAGGGTATCTTGTCATCGCATTGAACCTTCATCAAGGCTGGAAAAGGAGTATCAGACATAATGAATCACAGGTAAAGCTTACTAGGAGTTTCCATACATAGGAAGTCAGACACAATTTATATTCCCTTCTTGTGCATCCTGGACAAGTGGGTATTGAATTGAAGACTCCCGGAAGGGAGAGAGTTGGGAACTATAGCAGATGACCTTGCTCAACTATCAAATTCACTGATCTCGACTGGATAATTTTTAATAGATCTGGGCAGTGGGAAGGGATCCTTTCCTGCTATGCTCCTGTTGGAGCAAAAAGAGAACCAGGGCTTGAAGAAAATGGTGCTAGATTTGGAGAAAGAAAACCGAGTTTTATGTCTATATCCTTTTCACAGACCTGTAGTTGGAGCTGGAAGGTGACTCACAGAATCCAGCTGATGAGGGGTATCTGCGCGGAACCGTTAGTGAGAATCACTCACAAAGGCACACACATGTGTCATTATTTGGCTTTGTCATTGCCTCAGCCTATAATTCGGAGTAATAGGCATTCCCAAATATACTGTCTGTTATAGTATTGGGTTATTTCCATTAAGGCTTCCTTCATAAGCCACATCTGAATTTTTAGGAACAAATCAGATTTGAACAGAACCAGGAGGAAGGATAATGAAAAGGGAAAACACCCTGTTCTTTGCAGTGACAGTAGAAGAAAAAGGGGAATGCCAGAGAAGAGGAGTGGCTTTCATGAATGCCCCAGAAAATGGCATCACCCTCCTCCCACTCACACATAGGGATCAGGCTCTCAGCCCCTCAGTCTGAGCACCTCTCTCTCCTGGCAAGCAGGAAAGAGTCTAAAGTATTTCTGTTTGCTATAAACTTTGGAGTGTGGGTTTTTCTAAAAAATTTTTTTAACATTTTTTTTTTTTTCTTTTTGAGACTGAGTGTGAGTGGGGGAGGGGCAGAGAGAGTGAGATACAGAATCCGAAGCAGGCTCCAGGTTCTGAGCTGTCATCAGAGAGCCTGACTTGGGGCTTGAACCCACAAACTGCGAGATCAAGACCTGAGCCAAAGTTGGACACTCAACCAACTGAACCACCCAGGCGCCCCTGGAGCTTGGGTTTTTCTGATCCGGGAGCTACTTCCTACTCTGTTCTGAAAGAGGCACCATAATGCAAGTCTTGAAACCTCATCCCAGAAACTGGAGGAAAGGCTGAAGTACCTTTAGAGAGAGTAGTAGAGGGGCGCCTGGGTGGCGCAGTCGGTTAAGCGTCCGACTTCAGCCAGGTCACGATCTCGCGGTCCGTGAGTTCGAGCCCCACGTCGGGCTCTGGGCTGACGGCTCGGAGCCTGGAGCCTGTTTCCGATTCTGTGTCTCCCTCTCTCTCCGCCCCTCCCCCGTTCATGCTCTGTCTCTCTCTGTCCCAAAAATAAATTAAAAACGTTGAAAAAAAAAAAATTTTAGAGAGAGTAGTAGAGCTTTAGGAATGTGCCCTCCTGGATGGGGAAGGATTGGATTTGGCATTTTATGAACACTTGGTTTCTCTTGGTTTGTACCAGTCAGACCCAAGCTTGGTTCCTGGGAAAGTGGGGAACGTCTGGTGTTGGGCCAGTGGGCTGGTGATGTAGGCAAGTCTCGCAGCTTTCTTTGGGTATGACGTCAACTGGGTTCATGACTACCCTGTAAAGGGGAATGAAGGGAATCGTTTCTAAAGGTGCTAAAAAGGAGATTTCTAAATGAGTATTCGATGATCCCCATGTTAGCCAGACCCTAAGAGGCACAAAGGGCAGTGAAGGGTGCTGAAGTGGAGCATAAAGGCCCTCAGAGGCCATAGTTCATCAGCCCTTGCTGGAGAGCTGCATGTCTGCCTATTATCCCCACAGCCAAAAGGAGAAGTTGGGAATCCTCCAAGTACTCATTTCCTCCTCTCTGGCTTACAGCTTCTTCTAAAAGCTGGTTCCTTGCTACCTGGCAAAAGGAAACAGGGAGCTGGCATGTACTTCACTGGGAGCTAGGCGGGATGGCAGCTTTGTGGTGCCCTTAAAGTCCTGTCACAATATTGAACTAGAAGGAAACAGGTCTTCCTTCAAAAATTAAGAAGAGGTCCAGTTTAATGTTTACCTTATCTGGAATCTTCTTGCTAGAACTTTGTCCCGGCCCATAACTTTGGCTGCAGATTATGGCGGTGTGCAGACCCTCACACACCATTTACAGAAGAAGGTCCACAGCCGCCAGAGCTCAGTTAGGTAGTGGTTGCTGCAGAGGTGCCAAAACAAGATACAGGAGTTGGGGTAAGGGGGCAACAGTGGCCCAGTGCAGGGCAAACAGTCCCGTGGAGAGTTTACTGAGGAAACACTTGTTTCCTCTGGGTAGGGCCTTCGCCATGGCTGGTCTTCCCAGCTCCACAGTTTTCTCTTTTCTAGCAGAGGCCACTCCAGAGCTGTTGAGTCTTCCTCAAACATTTTTGAACAATGAGGCTGTTTGCTTGGTTTGTGTAGAGGTTGCCTTGGGAATTCTCCATCATTTGTGTGTGAAGCTCCAAAATCTGTTGTTGAGACTTATCTGGCTTTGCAGGGAGGGTATGGCGGCCTTGTTCAACACTCCATCCTGTCTTGGTCACTCGAGCAGTGTCATTAGCACCCTGCCTTCAGTGGTCGCTGCCCTGTGGCCTTGGAGGCTGCTGTATCCCTTTGGGAGATGCTTGAGGGCTGCCAGACTAGGGCATGCTGTGGCTCCTCAGCCACCTCACTGGCTGTCTCACTAACTGTCACATCAGTCTGGGCAACGGCAGCTGTTCAGGAGGGCCGAGGTACCATCTCCCCTCACCCATCCTTTATGCCCCACACTGTGCCAAGCTTTGCGATTATAGCAGTTTTTCTTGTATTCCTGAATGTATTATCTAGGCCAGATGTTGTGGAACCCCTTAAGAGAGGACCCTATATCAGATTGTAAGGTGAGGAAAAGCTTCTCAAAGGAGGCTACACTCAAAGTGGAGTCCTGAAAAGTTCAGCCAAAAACATCATTTTGGGCAGAAACAAAAACATACGGAAAGACAGGAAAGAAAGAAGGCCTGTTACCTGCTGAAGGAACTGTAAACATCTCTTAGGACCAAAACACTAAGTGAGGGGTTGAAATGACAGAGGTCAGAAGGGTGTCAGATTATCAAGGACCAGATACACTGTACCCAGTAGTTTTGATTGTATCCAGATGGGGAGCCACTGAGGATTTTAGCAGGGTAGTGCTGTGAAATTTGTATTTGAGAAAGAACAATCTGAAGAGTGTGGAGGACAGCAAGGCTGGCTGGCAGCTGGTAACTTAACAGAATTACTAAAATGGTTAGTAATTACAGTAATGGTGATAATAGTTAAGATTTACTAGACTAAGTTTTAATGGATTATTTCAATTTATCTTGGAACAGACCTTTGAGATAGGTGCCTTTTTTTTTTTTAAGTTTATTTACTTATTTTGGGGTGCCTGGGTGGCTCAGTCGGTTAAGCGTCTGACTCTGGGTTTTAGTTCAGGTCATGGTCTCATGATTTGTGAGTTGGAGCCCTCCAATGGGCTCTGTGCTGGCAGTGCGGAGCCTGCTTGGAATTCTGTCTCTCCTCTCTCTGCGCCACAGCACAGAGCCCCATGTGGGGCATCGATCTCATGATCATGACCCAAGCCAAAATCAGAAGTTGGACACTTAACTGACAGCCATCCAGGTGCCCTGAGATAAAGAGTGCTGTTTTTTTCTTTTCTTCTTTAATTTTTTTTTTTTTTATGTTTATTCATTTTTGAGAGGGACAGAGCATGAGCAGGGCAGGGACAGAGAGAGGGAGACACAGAATCCGAAGCAGGCTCCAGGCTCTGAGCTGTCAGCACAGAGCCCAACGCAGGGCTTGAACTCACAGACCGTGAGATCACGACCTGAGCAGAAGTCGGACGCTCAACCGACTGAGCCACCCAGGCGCCCCAAAAGTGCTGTTTTTTTCCGAGCCTATCTCACATATGAGGGAAGTGAGCCCTGGTAAAGTCACACTGCCAGCTAACAAGGGCCCTGTGGCTATTTGGCCCCAAAGCCACTTGCTAAAGCCCATACAGTTTGCTGAGGTCTTAAGCACTAATGAAGCCATCAAGAAGTTCTATTAACTCAACTTCAAAATTATCTTACAACTGGTTACTTCTCGTTCCCTCCTCAGCTGCCACCTTAGCCCAGCCACCATTATCAACAGCCTGAACTATTGCAGGTTGACTGGCTTCACCACCGTCCCCATCTCTACATTGTCCATTTGGACACAACCGTTCGAGCATTCTTTTCAGTCTTTAAGTTTTTATTTAAATTCCCATTAGTTAACACACAGTATAGTACTAGTTTCAGGTGTACAGTATGGTGATTCATCACTTCCATGCAACACCCGGCGCCCATCACGAGTGCACTCTTTAATCCCCATCACCTATTTAACCCATCTCTCCACCTCCTTCCCCTCTGGTAACTATCAGTTTGTTCTCTAGAGTTAAGAGTCTGTTTCTTGGATTGCCTCTTTTCTCGCTCTTTTTTATTCCCTCTTTGCTCATTTTAAGATTTTATTTTATTTTAAACGTTTATTTTTCTTAAGTTTATTTATTTTGAGAGAGAGCATGGGGGAAGGGCAGAGAGGGAGAAAGGGAGAGAGAGAATCCCAAGCAGGCTCCACATGTTCAGTGCAGAGCCCAGTGCAGGGCTTGAACTCATGAACCATGAGATCATGACCTGAGCCAAAATCAATTTGGACGCTTAACCGATTGAGCCACCCAGGAGCCCCTTTAAGATTTTTTAAAGTAATCTCTACACCCAAGGTGAGTATCAAACTCACAACCCTGAGATCAAGAGTCCCATGCTTTGCTGACTGAGCCAGCCAGGCTTTTAAGTTTTTGTTTTTTAAGAGAGAGTGGGAAGGGCAGAGGGAGAGGGAAAGAGAGAAAGAATTCCAAGCAGGCTCTGCACTGTCAGTATGGAGCCTGATGTGGGGCTATAACTCACAAACTGCAAGATCATGACCTGAGCCAAAATCAAGAGTTGGACACAACTGACTGAGCCACCCAGGTGCCCCAGGAAGCATTTCTTTAAAAATTGTTATTTATTTCAAGAGAGGGAGAGAGAATTCAAGCAGGCTCCACCCCTGAAGTGGGGCTCAAACTCATGAACTGTGAGATTGTGACCTGAGCTGAAGTCGGACACTAAAAAGACCAAGCCACCCAGGTGTCCCTACCATAGCTTCTTTATCCATTCATAAGTCCATGGACTCTTGGGCTGTTGCCATAATTAGGCTATTGTAGATAGTGCTACAATAAACATAGGGGTGCATGTATCCTCTTGAATTAGTATTTTTGTATCTCTTGGGTTAATACTTAGAAGTACAATTGCTGGATAATAGGATAGTTCTATATTTATTATTTATTCATGTATTTATTTTTTTTTTTTCCAACGTTTTTTTTTTTTTTTTTTTTAATTTATTTTTGGGACAGAGAGAGACAGAGCATGAACGGGGGAGGGGCAGAGAGAGAGGGAGACACAGAATCGGAAACAGGCTCCAGGCTCCGAGCCATCAGCCCAGAGCCTGACACGGGGCTCGAACTCACGGACCGCGAGATCGTGACCTGGCTGAAGTCGGACGCTTAACCGACTTCGCCACCCAGGCGCCCCTCATGTATTTATTTTTGAGAGAGCGTGCACACACACACCTGTGAGTGAGGTGGGGAGGGGCAGAGGGAGAGAAACCAAGAATCCCAAGCAACTTCCATGCTGAGCATGGAGCCTAATGCCCCATGGAGCCCATGACCCTAGCATCGTGACCTGAGTGGAAATCAAAAGAGATCTAGTGACCCAAGGTGGTTCTATCTTTAACTTTTTTTTTTTTTTAAACTAAGCTCTACACCTAATGTGGGGCTTGAACTTATGACCCCTAGATCGAGAGTTGCATGCCTACTGACTGAGGTAGCCAAACATCCCCTCTATTTTTAACTTTTCGAGGAACCTCCATACTGTTTTCCAGAGTAGCTGTACCAGTGTGCCTCCCCACCAACAATGCATGAGGGTTCCCTTTTCTGAGCATCCTTGCCAACACCTGTTTCCTGTGTTGTTGGTTTTAGCCATTCTGACAGGGGTGAGGTGATATCTCATTGTAGTTTTGATTTGCTGCTTGTTTTCAGTGTTAAACCATTTTTTCCTGCTTTCTGTCCCAGTGGCTTCCCATCACGAGGCACTAAGTGAGCTGGCCTTTGCCTGACTTGAAGTTTGAGTCACACGGGCTTCAGTCTGAAGTAGGAACGAGACTGACTTCCTGCTCCAGAGCCTTTACACTGACTGTTGCTCTATTTCAGGGCTGTTCCTTTCTCTTGTCTTCCTGTGGCAGGTTCTCCCTCCTCCTCCAGCCCTCTGTTCTAAGAACTAGTCCCTCGTCATTAATGTTCTCTATGGTCCTTATTCTAGGAGGGTGGACTGTGCCTGTAGTTGTGAGTAGGGGAGGCAACTTGTTTTTAGATCTTCTGGGTTAACATTTGCTCACCTTATTTAATATTCTTCCTTAAGACTGGCCACTTCTGATTTCATCTGTTACCCTTGAATTTTTTAGAACTTCAGTCTCTAAAGATAGCTTCAGAGTCTCAGAGAGCTGTACTGACCATCATAATTCCTCCACTTTGGCAAAGAAGCTGAAGTTAAATAACTGGCCAGTCACTGAGTTAGCAGGACTGGATTTGAACCAATTTGCAGTGCTGCTAGAGCACATCCATGGTGGTCTCTAAGCAGTTTAGTAGGGCACTATTTATGTGTTAACCTCGAGCTTGGATTTACTGATTTTTGTATTTATAGAGCACTACTGAAAAGAATTTTTTAAAGATATTTTATATCCATTTTCCCATTTTTTTCTTTAAACAGTCCAGGTAGGCAAGAGATAAAATTACTTCCATTTTCCAGATGACAGGGACAGAGAGGTAAGGACTGACTGAAGTGGTGGTCTTGAGTTCCATTTGTAGTATCTTTTCCACGAAAGCACTGTCTAGTTAACCCAATGACAGTGTTCAGTTGAATTACTGATACATAAGGATGTATGACGAAGTTAGAATAGTTAAGAGCAACAACATTATCTGATGAGTTGGGGTTTTTTTTAGGGGGCTGCCATAAACAGATATCTTATTTATTGGAATTCTTGTCTAGAAAGGACAAGGTCAGGAAGGAACATAACAGAATAACAAAATTAGTAAAGCCATAGCTAAGGAAAACATGGCCCAGGAGAGTACTCTTTTATTTGTTTGCTTATTAGTTTATTTGTTTTGAGAGGCAGGGAGGGGCAGAGAGAGAGGGAGAGAGAATCCCAGATCAAAGCCCATGGGCTTTGAACTCATGCACCATGAGATCATGAACTTGGATCAAGTCCAGTGCTCGACTGAGCCACTCAGGTGCCCCAAGAGAGAACTCTTTAAAAACTTGAGCATGTTAGGACTTCGTGTAGCATGTAATGAATTTTTAGAACTTAGTATTGGAGGATGATAGAAATAGAGGAAAATCCTTGAAATTTGGCACAGATAATTTTTTTTTTAATGTTTATTTTTGAGACGGAGGGAGGGGCAGAAAGAGATGGGGACAGAGCGGGCTTTGCCCTGACAGCAGAGAGTCTGAAATGGGGCGCACAAACCGTGAGCACATGACCTGAGCCAAAGTTGGATGCTGAACCAACTGAGCCACCCAGATGCCCCAGCATAGATCATTTTTTAAATGATCTCTGTGCCCAACATGGGGCTCAAACTCATGGCTCTGAAATCAAGAGTCTCATGCTCTACCGACTCAGCCAGCCAGGTACCCCAGCACACATAGTTTTTTGAGTGAATAATACAGAGCTATTAATAAAGTTGGAAAATAGCTCATCTTCAAAATGAATGTTAGGAAGGCCAACAAGCATATTTATTCCCTAATGGTGGAATCCTGGAACAGATGGAGTCTTTGAGTATGTCCACATCCTTAAGAATGAGGCAGAAGTTTTAAACATTTGTCCAGTAATTCAGTGTAAGCCAATCCCTATTTTTATATCACGAAAGCAGCATTTTTTACCTTAATGCATTATTACACCTCCGAGACTGTGTCTGCCTTGGTAGTCTGCTCCTTTCATTTGTGCTTGATTTTGTTACAGAAAGCAATCATTAAAGCTTCTTTTCCCTTTTCCCAAGATTTAAAAAATAGGCATCAAATACAGAAGGCCTATGCCAAGTAACAAATGAATAACCTAACCCGAAATGATGGAGGCACACTGATAAGTGTGCTGGTACACTGTACAAAAGGATGCTAGGGAGCTTACAAACATTGATGATGTAAAACAGTGATTTCCAAGGAACTTAATCAGACCTTCAAAGGGCCTTAGAAACCTTCATTTTTCACAAGGGCCCCAGATGATTCTAGGCTTTGATTAAAAGTTTGATTTGGGGGGGTGGGGGGGGCGGTGTGAAGTATAGTTTGGGGAAGGACTTAACCTTCATCCTGGTCAGACTATAAATACAATAAAATTACAAATCTTGTAACTGAACAAAAATTTCTTCATGCAAAGTATTAAACCTGAACACAAGATGGTTTTTAAACTGTCTTATGTATACAGTTGTATTCATAAAGTACACTAATCAAAAGCTATACAATGAGAAACATTAACAGTGAATCCAAATGAAAATATGTTCCTCTGAATTCCATGTTTCCTGAAGCATCAGAAACCACTAATCTTTTAGTCTTTTTTTTTTTAATTTTTTTTTTTTTTTGAGAGCGTGTGCGTGCTCATGCAAGTGGGGGAGGGGTAGAGAAAGGGGGGAGAGAGAGAATCTCAATCAGGCTCCACACTGGCACCACAGAGCTCAGAGCCTGATGCAGGGCTCAAACTCTCTAATTGTGAGATTATGACTTGAGCGGAAGTCAGATGCTCAACTGACTGAGCCACCCAGGTGGCCCAGTGTTTGTTTATTTTTGAGAAAGCATGAGTGGGTGAGGGGCAGAGAGAGGACAGAGAATCTGAAGTGGGCTCTGCACTGACAGTAGCGAGCTGGACATGGGGCTTGAACTCATGAACCATGAGATCATGACCTGAGCCAAAATTGGACGTTCAACCAGCTGAGCCACCCAGGTGCCCTGATCTTTACTTTTTTATCTTTAAGTTTATTTATGAGAGAGCGAGCAAGAGCGAGAGAGCACGTAAGCAGGGTAGCGGGAAAGAGGGGGACAAAGAATCTGAAGTGGGCTCTGCACTGACAGTAAGAGAGCCCAGTGTGGGGCCTGAACTCACGAATCATGAGATCATAACCTGAGCCAAAGTCAGACACTTAACCTACAACCATCCCATCTTTTTTTTAATTGAAGTATAGTTGATGTGTTAGTTTCAGGTTTGCAACATTGAACAATTCTGTACGTTACAAAATACTCCCCACCAGCAGTGTAATTACTATGTCATCACACAAAGATTATTATGTTCCCTGTGATGTACTTTTCATCCCCACGACTGACTTATTGACTTGTTTTCTAACTAGAAGTTTGTACCTCTTCACCTAGTTCTCCTATCCTCCCACCCTCCTCCCCACTGGCAACCACCAGTTCTGTTTTTATAAATCTGTTTCTTTTTGTTCTTACACATTATTCTGTATCCACATTGTCTGCATCTGATTGGATCCTTGAATTTTATTTTCACTGTGACATTCTCCATAGATACAGATTATTGGCTGCCACTTTGAGGGTTGACCTTCCTTCTGGGTATGCACTGTCAGTCCTCACACAACACAGAGAAATTCTTCCAAACGGATTTCGGCTTGTCACTGTCCCACCTGTCCTTTTATTCAAAGAACATGAGGGGTCCTGCTCATGCTCTGCTCATATGGATCCTACTCTCTGACCCCGACTCTCCTCCTTGGGTTTGAACCCACAGCATTGCCTTAAGCAACTGGTGGTTTGTGGCCCATCTGACAGACCTGTTGGATCACTGCAAGCTCCTCCAGTCACACAACCTCTAGTAAGTATGTGGCAGCCAGGCCAGCCCTTGGGACTTGGCGGGGGGAGGGGGGTCCACTGTAAGGAAGCATGGTTGGCTGTGGGAGGGCCCTGAATGGAGCAGGGCATGGGTTTTGGTCTCATGTTACATTTTATTCCAGCTTCGGATCCAACATGAGAGAGTTCCTCCTGCTGGAATATGCCTCCGGCCTGTTTGCTCATCATAGGTAGGAAGACCCCAACGGTGCTTTTCAGCATGCAAGATGGTGTTCTTTCCCATCTGGTTCCCTGAAGTCTACGGGGCGTGCGGGAGGAGCCATCTCAGTGCCAGTCCTTGAGCTCCAGGGCAGCACCTGGGCTCTCCAGGCCCTCATGTCTGTCCTCGGACTGTTGCAGCCTCTGGCAGTTGGGAGTGGATTACTTCGACTACTGCCCTGAGCTGGGCCGAGTTTCCTTGGAGCTGCACATTGAGCGGATCCCTTTGAGCACTGAGCAGAAAGCCCTTAAGGTGCTGCGGATTTGTGAGCAGCGGCAGATGACTGAGCAAGGTGAGCCTGCCCTCTTCCCGGCATACTTTCTGCTCATGCCGTGCCAGCCACACTAGAGAGAGGCCGGGCAGCGCGTGCCAAGAGATAAGCCAAAACAGGAAAATTACTGAGGAAGGAAGGACAAGGAGCTGGGGATCCACCGAGACTTAGAAAGCAATGGAGCACATTACCTTTTAAAAAGATTCTTACTCACTTCTGTCTCCCGCCTACTCTAAGTTCAGGGTTGGGGTCAGCTTCTCCCAGGTGGGTTGCTGTTGCTAAGGCTGCTCAGTGGGGAAGTAGGACCAGAGTCAGCTCAGGAGGAGCACAGAAAGGAAAGCAGTGTTATTTGTTCCTCCTCCCCTCACCTTTGAGTGCAAAAACTCAAGTTTTCTTTTCAAGGCATTTGCTTGCGTATGACCATCTCTGAAAGCACATGGCATTCAAGACCCAAAGGGTGTTTTTGACACCTGGACAGATAATGAAGGAGCTGACCTTTGGAGAGCAATAAAAATCTTTTTGCCATCCCTGAAATCAAACCCACTCACAAAGCCAGTCCTGCCAGGGTGGGTCATAGTGTGATCAGAGCCAGGAGACAATTTATAAACCCCAAAGTTCCCAGTGTTACCGACCAACTTGTATTTGGAGCCTGTGGACAGGCTGCAGAAAGCTCAGAGGAGTCGTGAAGCCTGTTTCTGTCCAGCAAGGGTTATGAATGGAGTGACTTGCAGGGTGAAAAGTTAACCTTCTTTCTTTTTTCTTGCCAAGTTCGCAGCATTTGTAAGATCTTAGCCATGAAAGCTGTCCGCAACAATCGCCTGGGCTCTGCCCTGTCTTGGAGCATCCGAGCCAAGGATGCAGCCTTTGCCACGCTGGTGTCAGACAGGTGGGTTCAGTCAGTCCCTTTTGGCTTTCTGGGAGCTGTATGGGAAGTTGGGAGGTTGAGGAAGTGGGGCCTGGGACTGCCGCTCTGACCTCTGGGCCTGGCCTTGCAGGTTCCTCAGGGATTACTGTGAGCGAGGCTGCTTTTCCGATCTGGATCTCATTGACAACCTTGGGCCAGCCATGATGCTCAGTGATCGACTGACCTTCTTAGGTGAGTCTTTGGGCTCTGTCCCCTGGACCTTCGGCATGGTGGAGATGGGAGGTACTATCTAGACTTCTCCAGTGTTTCCTTCCTGTTAAGCCCAAATTCCAAACCACATAGAACCCTGTGTGCCAGACTCTGCAAAGCATACTTTTTGGTTAACATTTCCCAGTGATTTCAAAATTAAAGAGAAAGGTGCAAAAGTAGTTGCAGGAATAAGGAACTCCCATGTACACTTTATCCAGATTCACCATTTATATTTTGCCTCATTTATTTTATTAGGTTTTTAGGGAACAGTCTGAAAGTAAGTTGGAGACTTTCCCTTTCCTCATAAATACTTGAGCATGTGTTTTCTAAGAACAAGAACATCCTCCGATATAACCAGTTACCAGAATGCACTGCTCTCCTCAAATCTGTAATCTACATTCTGATTACATCCGCTGTCCCAGCAAGGTCTTTTATCAACTCCACGTTCACAAATTCAGTTGTCCTGTCTCTTTAGTGCCCCTGCCTTTCTTGGTGTTTCTTCACTGTGACATTTTTGAAGAATCTGTTCAGCTTTCTTATAGAACGTTCTCTATAATCTACGTGAATGGGGAGGGGCAGAGAGAGGGCGAGAGAATCCCAAGCAAGCTCCACACAGCCAGCACAGAGCCTGACTTAGGGCTTGAACTCACAAACTGCGATGTCATGACCTGAGCTGAAGTCAGGAGGTGGACATTTGACCCACTGAGCCACCCAGGCACCCAAAACATGGTTTTTTTTTGTTTGTTTGTTTTGTTTTTTTAAATCCTGTTGTTCTCATTGGTCCAGGACGTTTGGAGTCAGTTCTGAAAGAATCTCTCTGCTTTCACGTGGCTGGTCTGGGGTTTCTCTTGGCTTGTTTAGGGCAAGAGGTGACCTAGTGTTCTCTCTTCACAATAGGAAAGTACCGCGAGTTCCACCGATTTTATGGGGAGAAGCGCTTTTTTGATGCGGCTTCTCTTCTCCTGTCATTGATGACTTCTCAGATTGCTCCACGATGTTTCTGGGTAACACTACTAACAGATGCCCTGCCCCTTTTGGAACAGAAACAGGTACAGTTTTAATCCACAGTGATTTTGTGTTTTATAGTCTTTGACAGAATGCTTCATTCTGTAGCTGTTGCACATCCACACATCATCTCCCAAGTAGAGCCCTGTGTGGGGGGCATTCTCTCGTAATGCCCTGCCTGGAAATAAGAGTATCTACAACGAGAAAAGCTACTTAATTTGAAATGAGGCAGCTGTCTACTAACAATACTCAGCCTAGTGCCCTGACGAGAAAGGCTGGGGGTGACAGTACGGGTGCTGTTCTTGCAGGGCTGCATATATGAAGCCTGCCCCTCCAAAGGGCATGCACGGAAGGCAATCTCTGAACCCGGGCACATGCCCAGATCAGCGCAGGCCTTGGTTGGGAAGCATCTAAGCAAAACAGCTTCTTTTTTCTCTTTTAGGTGATTTTTACAACAGAGCAAACATATGAGCTGATGAGATGTCTGGAGGACTTGGCCTCAGGAAGGCCAGTGCGGGGAGAGCCTGGTGCTCAGCGACTCCAGGTCATTTTAGCTTTTGGGTTGTTGATTCTATAATGGCGAGAAGAAAAGGCTCCCTCTATCTTGGACTCCCCTACTTCCCTCCTGAAACGCTGGCCCCTTACAAACTTGTCCTTCTTGGTTTAGCTCTTAACCTGTAATTGACACACCAGCTTGTTTTAGGAGAAAGTGGGGTGATCCTAGTGTTCTGGTCTCTCCTTGTCTGTTGGTCAGTCGCAGAGGTTCTTTGCATGCAGTTCCCTCAGATAAATCACTTGCTAGAAGCTATTAAGGGTTAAATGCCCTTGGTCTGCCTCCGGGTCACATAGAACCTTGCAGAACTTTAAAGAAGGAACACTTCCTGCCATACCTTATGCTGGCCTTCTTTGCTTTTTAGGAGGACATAGAGAACACCAAGCTGGAAATGCTGAGACTTGCTCTTGCGCGAAATCTTGCCCGGGCCATTATAAAAGAAGGCTCACTGGAAGGCTCCTGAGGCTAGCCAAGAGCTGCTGTAGCCTGGCATCTTTGTATGGCAATGTATATAAATTTTTGAAAGAATAAAAACATTTTTTCCCCCTCAAATAGAAGGCAAATTCTTAAAAGTTCAGCTAGGGGTTTTTTCCTACCTCTGCTGTGAACTTAAGGTGTTAGAAAGTACGCATTCTGTTCTCCTTGGCATGGAACTTTTTTCCTGGTCTCCCAAAAGAAAAAGCCACTCCTGGAAGTTAGGATGGTGAGTGCAGTGCCCTCTTTCCTATTTGAAAGTCAAACGAGAGCAGTCAGTGTTTTACACAGGCTTCTGAAATTGAGCCTCATTTTAGAATCAACTGGAACATTATGTTAATTGTTCTGTCCTTTAAAAAAGGAAAAGGTCCAGGAACCTGTACTTTCATCAACAAAAACCTCAGGTGATGCCAGCAGATGTGTCTACATTTGGAATTCATAAATGGTACTCTGTCCACTGTGGGGTGAATGGGTATTAGGATTCCAGCTACGGCAAAAATGATTTTATTTGACATGCAGCAGAACAAGGGCAGCAGAGTTGGGATATCGTATACAGCCATTTGTCACAAAGCAGTGACCTCAGTAGTAACACTCAATTTTAATGTCTAAAGCTTATTATTAAAGGTGTATTTTCACACAGTAACCCCATAAACCTTCCCAGGGCTGCTAGCAGCTGGCTTTTGGAAAGCTCTTGGATTTACTCTGTATGTTGTGAATGGATTCACTTTTGACCTGTTCTAATCAAGCAGTGAATTCTGCTTGCTGAAGCTGGAAAGGAAGCAGGAGAGGACCTTCTGATACAGTAAGGAAACCTGGCAAAGTGCAGGGAGGGATCAGGGATTGTGGCATGTGCCACCTTTCCCCAGAGATGGCTTGGAGCCATCCAGCTAAGCCCAGATGAGCTGAGTGCTCTTTCCTCAGCTGGTGGTTGTCCCTTTCTTGCCCTGTGAGGCCTGGAGTCCCTGGCCCACTTGCATCTGGTAGAAGGAGCAACTCGGACAAGCGGTCGGAGGTTGAGCACTGCCGAAGCAATAGGGTCTGGTGACTCGATTCAAGCACGGCTCCTAATCTCACCACCTCCAGACCCCGTATCTTGCGGACATGCCCCTCAGCAGCTGGGGACAGTCAAGTCCTAGGCAACAGGTAAGAAGTCTAGTGCAATATGCCTGACCCTGAGGCTGCCTGTTCCCAAATACATGCCATACCACAGGCCAAATGGTGGGAAGAGGGGGAAGCCTAAGCAGGAGAATACAGAGGATGATGGGAGTTGTCCTCTCCTTTGGAGACTCAAAGGGCAGGAGAGCAGTTTATTTCATGCCAAGCAAGAGGTAGTGAGTAGGATGGCCTATTCCCAAGGCAGGAGGCACACTTTTCCCAGAAAGCTTTGAGTACCTGCTTCCAGAGAAGGGGAGACACTGGTTCTCTTCCATTTTCTTTTGTATCCCTAGTTTTGGCTGCCACAAGGCCAAGTTCTGTTTCTAATAGGCTGAGTTTCATATCCCACTGCGATGTCCATAGGACACAGCCTGCAACCACCAGAGACGAGCATGCAACTCACCCAGCGGCCATTCCAGGATGCTGCTGCCCATGGAAGGCAGGGCTGGAGACTCGGTAGTACGTCAACTTCTCTACGCCCAGGGCCACTTGGGACCACTGGGCTTTGCCTACCTCCCAAGAGGAGTCTGCCAGCAGGGGAAGCACAAAGTAGTGATGAGGGGGCTGAGGCCTCCGGGGGGGTGGGGGTGGGGGTGGGTGTGAGAACACGGTCCTTGAGGGAGGGTGCCAAGTCTCTTTAGAGCCCTCCCCCCTTATGGCATCAGGATGCCAGCATGGGAGGAAAAAACCTACTCCCCTGCCTTGGGTCCACGTTCCCAGGGCAATAGTGCAGAGCCTGGAGCCACTCCCCACCCCTGACAGCACATGGCCACTTCAAGTCACACAGGTAGACAAAAAAAACCAGGTCCTTTTAGGGGGCCAATGAGATCATCACGGCAGCAGCTTGGCTCCCAGCAGCAATGCCCAGGGCCCCTGTTCCATATCAAAGCTCTAAGCACTGCAGTCAGGATGTGGAGAATGACTGGACCAGAGAGCCCTCCTGTCTTGTGGCAGCCTGCCTGAGCTTCAATGCGGAGGTGACACGGAGTCCTCTGGGGTCATAGGTTACCCCACTGTTCCACAGGAGGGAATTGGTCCACCTCGCCCACCTCTGTGCTCAGCTGCTCTCCCAGGGCGAAGGTCAGCCTATACCGAAGCCTCGCTTTCTCCTGTGACAAAGGGGCAAGCGTGTGAGACCTCCTCTTCTCCTCAAACCTTGGGGCCCTTTCTGTGCTCCCCTTGCCACCCCAGGCTCACTCAGCCACTGAACCAGGGTAGGGAAGGGACACAGTTAATGCTGCGGTATCACGGCACTTCAAATTGGGAGGCAGAGGTCCTAATCTGGGGCAGCTAGGGCTTCAGGATGGACCTTGGTTCTAGCTCACCTTCAGCGGATTGGCCAGCAGCATGACCTGGGTGATGGCTGCAGGCGGCTGGATGGGACTAAATGGAGACAGCTCTGTCCCAGAGGGTGGCTGTAACTTCACCTTCATTGACTGAAGAAAAAGAGAAGCTCCTTTGAAGAGAGATGGCAGGTGCCCCTAGGAGGGAGCCTACTGGAGTCACAATGGACACATGGCTGCTGCCTGCTGGCCTCAGGGCCCCTCAACCCAGTGGGTTCAAGATAAGGCTACTTCTGCCTCTAGAGGCCCCAGGAAGCCAGGGGTACCTTTGGCACTGCGGCCTGCAGCACGATGCTCTTGATGGGCAAGGGAGCTGTGTTCAGCATGGACACTACCACCACCAGCACGTCAGGCCGTCCAGGCGGACACTCCTTGGCAAAGTGGAAGAGGATGCGGAAGCCATTTTTATCATAGGCTGTCACAGGAAGGGCGCTGCCTGTGAGGACAGATCATGTGGGTGAAGGAGAAACCTCACAGAGCCCAGAGGGTGTTGGCCACAGCCAAGTGGGCAGGACCGGGCAACCCTGTGGCCAGCAGGCTCCTTGCAAGAATCTGGGAAGAGCCTCTCAGAACCTCCCAAGAGTCCAGTGGCAACAAGGAGAGACCCAAGACAGCAGGGAAGCGGGTCATGTCTGGCTCTAAGGGACCTGGGCAGACAGCCTGTGCCCGCCCCTCATTCCCTATGACCCCACAGGCTGGGCCCCACATCCCCTCCCGCCCCATGCTTCCGACACTTACTAGGCTTGATAGATTCCAGGGGCACATGGACACTGGCCAGGGAGAGCTCTGGCCCCTTCATGGGGCTGCCCTGGGGCTGGAAGAGAGGACTGCTGGGCCCAGGGGAGAAGGGGAGGAGAGGCCGAGCAGTGGTGCTGGTGGGGACCAGAGGGGAGGTGGTGGCCCCAGGGAAGAAGATGGAGGAGACGGGTTTCACCAGACCTGATGTCCTGAGAGGCAGGAAGGAGGACAAGGCAAGTCAGAGACCTGGGGGAGCTATAGGGCCAACCCCTCAAAGCACATCTCCCCTTCCCGCCAGGCAGAGCGGTTCTTACTACCCCACCTCCCACCGTTTCCAGATTCCCACCTGACTCAGTAGGCCAAAAGGGCACATCCCCAGACCCTCTGGAGCTGCCCCTCGTTCTGCCAAACCCAGGTCCAGCCCTCCCCAACCCAGCTCTCCCCCACTCATTACGCTCTGGTCTCTTCAAGAAGATGATCAAGGGCATCCAGCTGGTGCAGGGTGCTATCGCCCAAGGCTGAGCCGTGGTACCCGAGGGCTGTGGGCTCAGCCTTGAGGGCTGGGGCCGGTCCAGTTGGGAACAAGAAGGAGCCTGGTTTGGGGGCGGGAACACTGGCTGGGACCGCAGGAGCCGGGAAGGAGGGCGGCAGTGGAGCCTGGGAGCTGCCCGCGGACGGTGCCGAGGGCGGGACGAGAGGCCCATCCGAGGGGCTGGCGGCAGCACTCCCGGGCTCAGGGCCGCCAAAGTCCAGGTCCGGCTGCTCGTTCTGTCAGGGATGGAAAGTGCATGAGCAAAGGCTGTGGAGGGGTCTGCCACAGATGGCAGGTTTCGGGTCTCCAACTCTGGCCCCCTTCCCTGGGGGCCCTGTGACCCCACCACTGGACGAGCAGCTTCCTGAGGCCAAGGCCAGCCCTTGGATGTGATCCACGTTCCCAAATGCACGCAGGGCAGTGACCCAAGGAGTAAGGACAGTCGCCGCAGTTGGCTGCAGCCAACTGGGGCTGAGGATGAGTCGGGAAAGAGAAGTGAAGCTCGTCGAGCATTTTAGTGATGTCCCCTGTGTCCCTACCTGGAACAGGGGCCATTGGCCGTTTCCAGCTGACTCTGTGGAAGGGGCGGTGGGGGCTGGATCAGCAAGGCCTGAAAACAGAAGATGATGGTGAGAAGGGGCTCTGCCTTGGGCAGTCCCACCTCACCCAGGGAAGGTCACATGACAAAATGAGCATCAAGGGGTGACAGGTGGGGAGGTTTTCCCCCAGGCAGCCTCCAGGGGGAGATGGATCCTCTTCAGTCCTTATGTTCCGTATGTGGTGGGGGGCGGGGGGCGCAGAGGTGGGGAGCAGAGCAAGACGGTCCACTGCGTCCATGCTGGAGCCTGGGTGCAGACTGCCCTGAAGGCCACTGAACCTGACTCTATCCCTCCACCTGAAGCCCCCTTCCCCACCTCTGCTAAGTACACAGCCACCCCTCAGCCCTCCTCCCGATTCCACACGCCTTTTTGCTCTGCTGGCCCCTCCAGGACACACCCAAGCAGAGCAGCTCCTCGTCCAGCAGGCAGAGGGCATTGCTTGTGCTGTTGGGTCCCAGGGCGGCCTCAGCATGACTGGATGGGTGGCTGCGCCCAGGGCCCGAGGTCTGGGGGGGTGGAGGGAGGATAGGGATGCCGGAGGACGGTGGGGCAGGGGCCGGGGCCGACACTGAGGATGAGCTGCTTGGTGTGTCCAACTCAGCAAGGTCGATGAGAGTGCCTTGGTCCCTGGAGTGGTTTCCTGGATGGGCGAATGGAGGGGGACGGGACTGATTAGGGGCCACTCTAGTGGCTGCACAGAAGGAAGCAGAACCCTGAGCGCGGCCTCCAGCCTGGGCAACACTGAAAAGAAGCAAGCAAAGAAAACCCTATCCACAGCTCCTGGCCTCTGGGAAGCTGGAGGACCACTTGGAGTGGCTCAGAATCCCCTCGGGCCCTGCAGGATGGCTTGTGGGTCAAGCACTCAGGGCTCATGGCTCGGTGGTGGGGCCCGGGGCTGGTCTGGACGGGTCCAGAATGGAGAACTGGAACACTTTACCTTCAGAGTCTGGAATGGCTGAGGTGGCTACCTCACCATTGACCACCTGCCCTTCAACGACTGTTTTGTAAGAGCTGATGACCCGGGAGAGGTTGTCACTGGCCTGGAGGATGTCCCCTAGAGCAGAAAAGAGGTACTTCTCACTCCAGGCCATGACACTCCCCCACTCCACGCCTCCGGGCCAAACCCACATTCCTGGGTCATCCTTGCCAACTACTCTTGAACTCACCCAAACTATTGTCATTGTCCTCTGTCTCACTGGCTAGTTTGAATAATGTCCGCCTCTTATTCTCACACCGATCAAACAGCTCCTGAAAGAGTCCCAGACCTAAAAATGAGAGCTACAAAGTCCCTTGGAAATCCTCCGGTGCGGTGTTCACGTCCAGGCCCTCAGGGGGCTCCTCTAGTGCCATGGTCAGTTACCGGCAGAACTGGGCTCAAAGCACACATCTTCCCGCTCCCAGCTTTCACCACGGTGGATCACCCGAAAGGTCTGCTTAGGACCAGTGGGAGTGTGTCCCCCCTCCTGTCCCCGAGGTGAGCACATGCCTCAGAATTCAGAGTATCTATGTGACCAAGGACTAAGGTGCAGCAGCGTCAGGGGCACAGGGTGGGTCTCTCTACCCAAATGTCCCTGAGGCAGAGAGAAGTGAGCCCTGATGGTGGGTCCGCGGGGTCACACAGACTTGGGTGTACACACAGCTCTTCTAGCCTGAGTGAGCCACAGCTCGTGTAAAATGGGGGTGTCACTGCTCCCACCGCCACCCGGCTGCTGTGCTGGTTAATGAGGAATGGCAGGTACTGAGCAAAGGCTGGCCCCCGTTCCCAGAGCCCAGCCCCCCGGAGATGCGCCTACCTTCATGAGCTCTTTATCTGCCTCTGAAGAATCCTCTTTGCTGTAATGAAGCAGCATCTCATTGAGCAGCTTTACGTTGTTGTTAACCTCCTCTAAAGTGTGCAGGCGCTTGGTCACCTTCTGGATCCGTGCCTCGTCCTGTATCGAAGATGATCAAGGAGAAAAAGCTCACCTAGACTCATCCCACAGCCCCTGATGCCCCACAGCAAGGACTGCACCAGAGGACACGCGCAGAGGCCGGTCCCAGTGGAGGCTCCTTTTCATGCACGGTTCTTGGGAAACACAAATCCCAGTCCTGACGCACTTTTTCTTTTAAAATAACGGCCCACCCTACCCCCCCAGGCTGGCCCCATCCAGGCTTGCTCCTCTAGTCCATTCTCCCCCCAGAAGCTCCAGTGTGCCTCCCGCTCTCTGGCCTCTCCAGGTGAGGGCTGGGGGCAAGGGCAAGCAGCAGGCCTCACACCAGGGGAAGGGACTATTGTTCTGTGTTCAAGAGTTCCTCCGCCCTAAGGCCCAGGGCCCACTCACTTCCTTCACCATGGACTTGATGAGCTTGTTGGCCTCTTGTAGGTCATCTGGGTTTTTGCTTTTCAACAACTTGGCTAAAAGCTGGAAGAGGAGGTACCGAAGGTAAAGGGAAAGGTAACACCCCACCCGGGGGACCGCAGAGGAACTGGAGCTCCCGTGGCACTGAGTGAGCCCACGCCTCATCTGAGGACGCCGTCGGCTGGGATGCACTTTACCTTGGATTTCTCCTCATCATCAAAAACAGGGTTTTTGGGACGAGGTGGTGGAGAGGGGATCAGTGTCCTGTCCACGGGGATCAGTGGGTCAGACTGCACTATGCCTGAAAGGGAACATAAGGGGGCGGAGTGTCTGCTCAGGCTGGGGTCACCTTGTTGCCGTTCCGCACACAACGAGGGCGGGCACAGCCCTGTGACCGGGGCCTGCAAGGGGTGAGGACCATCTCAACCTATCGAACCGCAGCTGAGCCCTTCCCAGGATCTTCCCTTCAGGAGGGGGTGGCGGACACCCCCTCATTCTTCCTGGCCTCAACCAGCCTCTGGGGCTGCTCGGAGGCCGAGGGAAGGTGAGCACATACCCTGTCTCTTCAACATGTGATACGCATCCTTGATCTTTGTTTCTTCTGGCAGGGCCAATGTCCAGCTGTAAAGCAGCTCGATCACCTTGGTCTTCACTTTCTCAGACACCCTGTCCCCCAGGTACTAAGAGGCAAAAGGAAATAGGGAAGAACCTCGTAACTGGTGTCAGAGGCAGAGACCATGGGAAAGCTCTCTTCACGGCAAGGACAGATGGCCGGTTGGCCCCAGTCTTCAGGCCTGTCCCAGGGCGGCAGGCGTGTGGTGTGTGTGACATAGAAGGACACCACCGTGGCCGAGCAGGATCTATCAGGGCTACAGTCTGTGCTCGGGCAGGGAGTCGGCAGCTCACTGCGCTTCCAGGCACAATCTCCCAGAAACAATGGCAATTTATCTCAGAGGAATTAATGAGAATGTCTGAAGTATGAAAAATTGCTCCCCGCGCTTTAAGCGGTGCCTAGAGCTGAAGCAACACCAGCGAGCAACAGAAGCTGAGCGGCTGAGTGATGAGAAGAGTAACTCCTCAGACCTCCGGAAGACGGACCAAAGAAAAGTGACCGCGGTCCCAGGAGCCCCCCTCCCGCCCCCCCCGCCCCCAGCCAGGGTGCGCGTTAACGCCTGCTGCCACGTCACCTGTCACATTAAGGCCAGGAGTCCATCAGAGGGCTGCCTGTCCCTGTGGCCTCACGGTCACCCGGCTCCACTCAGGGCCTAGCTCTCTAAGGACAAGATGTGGACAGCTCTCTAAAGACAGCTCTGTGGAGATGCCGGCTGCAAGGTGAAGCCAGTAAGACGGGAGAGGGGGAGGGACACGAAAGGAGTTCCTAGAAATGAGAAAACCGCCACTGACTGACCTTCGGAGAGACGACTTTGATTAATTCATTCAAAAACCGGAACTTTCCTACTTCATTATGAAATCTCCTGCCACAGTTCTTCATACACGCCTCCAGCACCTACAGCCACACGGAGGGGAGGTGCTCAGTGCGGGTGAGGGTCGGAGCTGGCACTCAGCCAGGACCCTGCACGTAGATCACAGTGACTAGACCTTCACAAGGAAGAAACTGATCAGGAAGTTTGTGTGCACTGCCCCCCCCCCGGAGCATCAGGGCAACAGGATCACGGACACCTTGGGCCCCTTAAACCTCTTCTGGAGAAGCCGAATAGGAACTAAAGAACAGAGCACTGGGACCCAGATACCAAGACAGTTGAATGTCTGTCATAGAAAGTGCCTGCTTACAAGATTCCACCCTCATCATTTCGATGAGGAAACTGAGGCCCAGAGACAGAAAGTTTCTCCGACTCTGGGTCCAGGGCTCTTGCTATAAGCTGATCAATGTTTGGGGAAGATGGAAGATAATATTTAAACAGTTTTCTTTTTCAAAGACATATTTTCCCTCCCTGCTCCCATCGATTTTCCTTCTGAGGCACATAAACTACCTTAAGTTTTCGGTGCTTCCTGGGGCCCTGGGGCCTGCGGTTTATGCCCAGGAGAGCTCCACCCCAGTGTTCCCTTTTTTGGCTTCTGACTTTGTAAAGCAGGGGTTTTCCAGCATATCGCTACTGACGTTCTGGGCCATTCTTTGTTGTGGAAGCCTGTCCTGTACATTGTAAGATGTTCAGCAACATCCCTGGCCTCTAGTCACTAGATACTAGTAATGCCCCATGACACGTGACACCCAAAAGTGCTTCTAGACACTGCCACATGTCTCCTGGAGAGGAAACCCACTCCAGGTTGAGAAGCATTGTTTTATAAGGCCTTCTCTCTGCAGTGAACGCAACAGAGGTGTGCACGTGAGCCGTCTGAGCGCCCTTCCCGTGCATGACCCGGCTGAAGTCGGGGAGAACCTAGGAATCCTGTGAGCTCAGCCACCTCTGGCTCAGTACCGCACTTGTCCCCTCTGAATAAACACTAAGCTCCACCTGTCGGTGGTGCCTTCAGCAGGAGCTAGCATCACTTTTAGCTACAGAACTTTTTACTTGCCTCATTTTCCTTTAGTTGGCTAACTCTTAACTGGCAACACAGCTGTTAGCATCTCTTCAAGAAGCCGCCTCTGGGCTCCACCCTGGGCTCAGGGCTCCTGCCTCTGGCTCCTTCCCTTAACCACTCAGCTTCTCCCACAAGACCGGTGGCCATGGTGCAGGGACTGCACTTCAGTCATACGCATTCGTGGGGCAGTTTACGGAACGCGCTCCAGATAGATCTAGTATCAGGGACTTCCAGCTGCCTTAGGACGTGAGCCATGAAAACCCCAGAGAACCCAGTGGGCGCATGAGGAAAGGCCTGGGCTCACTGAAATCCACCACTGCAATGAAACCACATACCGTCAGGGCCTGGATTGCCTCCCATTCCTGTGGAGACTGGATCTTATGGGCCAGCAGTCGGACAGCGATCTGTGGCCTGGGAGACAAGCAGACCCCGCTTTCAGGCACTGACCCTGGGACCACGTGACTGGCCCTCCTTGGCCAGTTTTTACTTCTACAGTCAGCTCTCTCCCACTTGCCTCCCAACAGCTTTGAGACTCACCCTTCAAGCTCTTTGTTGATCTGATCACAGAAGCCAATTATGTATTCCCAGTCCTCCTGGCGGTTGGAAGGATTGGTGGCTTTATCTTGGGACAGAGCAAAGCGGAGGACAATTGAGGACACAATGGAAAGTGTTCCAACAATTTTTAGGCATTGATGTGAAGCTAAGTTTGTTTCCACATTTCTTTTCTGATAAGAGAATCCTCAACAGGTCAGTCCAGTATTTTGGAAGTCACAGATGAAAGGGAAAACAAATTCTCAGCCTTGCAAAGCTTAGAGTTGACTACGGTCAATAGTACAGATGAATAATTATAAACACAAATGATAAAAATCTTCAAACTGATATCCGCAAAAATGTTTAATGTAACAAATAAGTATAAATAATTCTAGTTACATAAAAATAAGCTATTAAGCAAGTAGGAGTTATCAAGAAGTGTTTCCTGGAGAAATTAAAGTCAGGTGATACTTGATAAAAAAAATATATATATATACTTAGGAAATGTATTTCCTATGTACCCTTCAAACATTTTTTCAAGACCCAACTTTCCTTAACGCTTTAAATGTTTTTTAAATTGTACACAATGTCATCCTTTAAAAAAAAATTTTTTTTTAAATCTTTTTATTCATTTTTGAGACAAAGAGAGACAGAGCATGAGCAGGGGAGGGGCAGAGAGAGGGGGAGACACAGAATCTGAAGCAGGCTCCAGGCTCTGAGCTGTCAGCAGAGAGCCCGAGCAGGGCTTGAACTCACAGAGTGTGCGATCATGACCTGAGCTGAAGTCGGATGCTTAACCGACTGAGCCACCCAGGCACCCCCACAATGTCATCCTTTTAAGTTAAACTAATATTTAATGAGCCCCTACTGAACACTAATCATCGTGCTCCGTCCCCAGGACCGCAGATACAGACTGCCCCTACAGTTTAAATGACCTTCTATGGGGCACCTGGGTGGCTCTGTTAGTTAAGCATCGAATTCTTGATTTCAGCTCAGGTCATGATCTCTCGGTTTGTGAGTTAGAGCCCCACATCTGGCTCTGTGCAAACAGTGAAGAGCCTGCTTGGGATTCTCTCTCTCTGCCCCTTCCCTGCTCGCTCTCGCTCTCTCTCTTTCAAAATAAAGAAATAAACTTGAAACATTTTTTTGAAAATAATAAAAGAATAAAAAAATAAGTGGTCTCCTATGATTAAGGACAAAGACAAGTGTTGGAGAGTTCTCAGAGGGATCACTGAGGGTTTAAAATCCACGTGCTAAATGTCAAGTCTCCTAATATTTGGTGGGGTCCCCTCTCCCCTGTTATCCCCCAGAACCTTGCTAGGGGTGGTTAAGGGTGTTCCCACCTCTGATTCAGATCTTGGAGTCTGCCTCTTCCAGAAAGCACTCTCAAGCTGTTTGCTAAATTTAGGACTTCAGGTTCAGAAGAGGAATGGAAGGCTGAAGGCGTAAATCGTTTTTAAATCCCCATACTCCCACACATTTCCACAAGTGCCAAAAGCAGAGCAAGAGAACCTTGAAAAAGCCCCTCCACACAAGGGGTGTTGTCAGAAGTTCTTGAATTCTGGTTTCTCGTGACTGTGTTTTCTTAACTTCCTGTTTCCTAATATCAAAAATCACTTGCTCCGTGACCAAATCCTAACAAGGCCTCCCAGCATCTCCCCACCCCCACCCTGCCCCAAACTGAGGTCCAAGAAGTCAGCAGACGCCACCCGGAGGCGGAGGGAAGGCGCGCAGGACCCACAGACGCAGCGCGCGTGCCTGGCAGTGTTTCTGCTCTGATCGCAAGAAGATTCTGATGCTTTGAGCTCCTATTTGGAGGAAAAGAGAAATGTCTGTCCTCAATCATGAAGAGAGAATTAGCAGGCCCTTTAAAATGTCAAGCTAGAAAGGAAGCAAATTAATTTAATTCCGTCAAGAGTGGCTATTTATTGCCATGGTGACCTACAAGCTGTCACCGTCCAGAAGCCCCATGTTTCTCCCATCAGTTGCCTGATATCTTCTCAGGTGTTAGCATGGCTGTGTTACTAATCCCCATCATTTGAGATGCTTAAAGTTCTCACATGACATCAAGAAGCTGAAGCATGCAAAAATAAGACGGTCTGAGAAGCCATACCCCTCCCATCGCTGCTATTATCATTTTGAGAAGAGTCACGTACTTCATGGCGTAAGAAAGACTAACGCATTCATTTGCACCGTTCACAACTGGAAAAGGACGGCGGGGAGTGCTGCATGGATGCTCCCCTGCCCCCACACGTGCATGAGCAATGGACCGTCACCACACGTGTTCTCCCCAGGCCTCCTGGAATTCTTGTAGCACTTCTGCTTCCAAGTATACGCCCACTCCCTTCTCACTTGGGTTCAACTTCTCCAGAATCCCACTTCCTTTCATCTGGACAGACCTTTCCGCTGCAACTCTGCAGGGAGCTCTCTGCCTACATGTGGCACAAACAGCCCCTGTTCAGCAATGGTCAGTCCTGGTTCTGAGTATCTGCTCCAGCTCTCCAGCCTACTCAGGAAGCCGACCACAGCACCCTTAGGAACTGGAAGAAAACTCTGGGGATACTTCTGGGTGACTCGATCTCTGCACTTGCCCGCTGCCTCCCTCCAGCAGATGCACACAACTTTCCACCCACAAAACAAGCTCTATTACCTGGCACAGAGGTGACACTACAGCCTCACCTGTCGACCCCACCCTCTAGAACTAGCCCTGGACTCTACTTTGACTCAAGGTTTCTATTTTCAGGTCTTTCTTGAAAGCCTTATTCTCTTGTGTGTCTGTGCATCTAGATTTTCTGCTCTCATTTGTCAGCTTAGTTCCAACACTAGTTTTGACTTTGTGGGGCCTCAAGAGGTCAAGTGGGGATGGTTCAAGTAGGGGCAACACTGGCTACCCAATCCCAACACAGCTCAAACATTTCACAGATGACAAATTCTATGTAACATATTACTTAGAGATTAAGAGAGGCAAGAATACAGGATGGAAAAGCAATCAAGAGTCAGCCTTCAGTGCTAGGGTCTTGAATCAAGACGGCCTTAGTCACCAAGTCTTTGTTAAGTGCTCACAGAAAATTAAGTACACAGATCAAGTGTATTGTACTATATTATTCAATCAATCAATAACGTAACTAAAGGAAAACTAAGTACAGAGCATTTGGCCATAGAGGGACTACAGAAAAAGTCCAAGACTCAGAGCCTAGCCTTGAGGAGGTTATACTCTGTTGGTGCAACACGTGCAAAATAACCAGAGCAAAAAATTAGAGTATATGATTTGTTACAGAAACAAGTTTTAAAACAAGCTCATTACTTCTCCTTCCTGACTTCCCTATTTCTATAAATGGTGCCATCATGGGGTGTCTGCGTGGCTCAGTTCGTTGAGCATCCGACTCGGTTTCTGCTCGGGTCATGATCACACGGTTCATGAGTTCGAGCCCCACACTGGGCTCACTGCTGTCAGCACGGAGTTCACTTTGGATCCTCTGTCCCCCTCTCATGCTGTCTCTCTCTCAAAAATAAATAAAACATTAAAAAAAAATTAAAGAAAAATGGTGCCATCATTCAAAAACTCCTTTTGCCCTCACATCCAGGCATCCGGATTTGAACCCCCATTGCTGACTCCTTCCCTCTTACCCATTTCCATCAACCTAGGGTCCCTTCCTTCTCAAGGTCTATTTATTTATCCAGCAAGCACAAGCACGGAATGGGCAGACAGAGAGAATCCCAAGCAGGCTCTATGCTGTCACCACAGAGCCCGACATCGGGTTTGATTTCACAGTGAGCCAAAATCAAAAGTCAGACGCTTAACCGACTAAGCCACCCAGGTGTCCCCCCTCAAAATCTTTTTAAATCTCTCCTTCCTTTCTTACCTCTGCCCCTACCCCAACCCCTTCTTCACCTGCTTCTTGAATTTCTCCTGGCCATCCTATATAAAACCCCTATACTAACCCTTGTAAAACACTGATTTCACGAGAGATGGTAAGAACAGGGACCTGATAACTGTCGAAATTTAAGCTTTTTGAGCTGGAATTCCAGCTTTTCCAGAATTTGGTTCTAACTTCCCAGGTTTCTCTCCCACCACACTCCTACTGGAACTACCTGCCTGAACCAGCCAAAAACCTGTTCCTATATGGTTTCTCTATTTACATCACCGTCCAGTGTTTTCTTAGCCAGTTTTCCCCAGTCTTTAAGGCCTGGATCAAATGCTACCTCCTCACTGACAGAATCATGTTTCCATTCCACTTCTCCCCAATTTCCTGAAGAAACTGCCTGCATTTTAGCATTTACAGTTCTTGCCTTGTACCTGTATCTTTTTAGTAATGCTTTATCCACTCCAGGATCACCTTTACCGAACTTAAGGCAAAGACAGATTGAACTTAATTAATTTTCATAATACCTCACATAACAGGTATTTCTTAAAAATCTTTTTATGTTTACTTATTTTTCAGACAGAAACAGAGCATGAGCAGACGAGGGGCAGAGGGAGAGGGAGACACAGAACCCGAAGCAGGCTTCAGGCTCTGAGCTGTCAACACAGAGCCTGATGGGGGGCCTGAACCCACCAACTGTGAGATCATGACCTGAGCTGAAGTCAGATGCTTAACCGACTGAGCCACCTGGGTGTCCCACATAACAGGTATTTCTTATGGACTGATTATAGTAATGACAGGAATTCAGAAAAGGCTGAAGTCATCAAGAGACAGTCCGTGGACAAGGAGAATCTGGGATGGGTTTTAAAGCATTTAGTTAGGCAAAGGAGAACAGGGTTTCCAGGGAAGGAGAGCAATGTGTGCTGATGGGACAAGAACACCTCTGACTTAGCAAAGCAAGAAGACGCTCAGGAAGCCACCAAGAGGTGGCAGGAGGCGTGCGGCAGTGGGACGACCTGATTCCACAGAAGTGCTCTTCTGGGAGCAGAATGCCAAGTGGACAGAAGGGACGTGGGGAGACACCTGAAGCACTGGGCCCAGTAGAGGCTTCTATAATAATTCTGGCAATCCACAGAGTGACAAGGACCTAGACTAAAATAGTGCTAAACCCCAAGCACTGGTTCGTTCACCTGGCCAAGTTCACACCAATAAGTCACAAGAACTGTGAAGGTGAATGATAAGAATGGAAGGAATCTGAACACTGCCCCTAATGTCACTCTAATGGGAAAAATCAAAGGCCAGTATTAGCTCTAAAGTCTACAGACACCATTGTCCTTCCCCCACTCACAATCTCTACTCTCCCTCAAAAACAGGTCTGTCCCTCTCCTATTTCAAAATATAACTCTAAATCTAGTCTATTAAACTCAGCTTAAGTCAAATTACTTCAACGTCCCTATTCATATTCATGAATCAAACAAATTTCAGGGACCCATGGGTGGCTCTGTCAGTTGGGCATCTGACTCTTGATTTCAGCTCGGGTCATGTTATCACGGTTCGTGGGATTGAGCCCTGGGATGGGCTCTGCAATGACAGCACAGAGCCTGCTTGGGATTCTTTCTCTCTTTCTCTCTCTCTCTCAAAATAAATAAACTTAAAAAACAACAACCACATCCAATTCCAGTGTAGTTATATCTATATCGGTTAGATGTCTCTGGACAAGTGGTTTGATTAGAGTCAGGGTGTCCTCTTTTTGTGAAATGGTGCATTAGTACCTGCTTCACTAGGATACTTGATAAATGAATTAAATGAGTGTCTTTGGAGTGCTTTGAGCTCCTTAGAGAACAGTTCCATATACACAGAAGACTGTGACCTGCCTGCAACTGCAGATTTTGCAAATGTAACCTGGGTTCAACAACCTGAAGGGGGGTAGCTCAGGCCATTGGAGGAAACAGCCTGGAGGCTCCAGTACATAAGAGGTCTCTGCACAAGGCAATCTCTAGGTATCCTACCTGTCACCATCCTGCCCAATCTGTGTTCACTTAAAGAGGCCTCCAAGGGCCTCTTCTAGCCCATAGGAAAGTTAACTTATTA
Organism: Neofelis nebulosa; assembly: GCF_028018385.1. Classification (NCBI taxonomy): domain Eukaryota; kingdom Metazoa; phylum Chordata; class Mammalia; order Carnivora; family Felidae; genus Neofelis; species Neofelis nebulosa. The sequence continues at coordinate 19,186,836 of NC_080797.1, read as the reverse complement.
ACCCTTCGGCAGAGTACTACCTGCTAACAAGGTTAACCTGTATTTCCTTAACAGAAATACGATTTAGCAATTAGAGCAAAGGCCGCTCTAACTACAGCACTAGGCTGTGTTCCTCAGCTTTGCTCAGAGTGCGCTATGGACGATGACTCGTTAAGGTGTTCAAGTGTGTGTGTCTCCCAACACAGACATAACCAAGCTTTGGCCGCTGCAGGAAAACAGAGCTCTGTTCTTTATCCTACTTTGGATTATTCTCACTTCAAACATTCTGCCTCAGCGAAGCGGCCACTTCTCAAATACATGGTCGCAATTCTGAAGCAGTATGTGTATACTCACTGGTGCCCACCGCTCCCGAAGTTTCAGCCCCAATCCGCGGCTTTTCCCTCGGTCTGAGACTGAGGCACGGGGGTCTGAGAAGCGGGGCCCCACCACAATGTTCCCAAATCGCCGATGCATGTCAGCCGGGAGCACTTAGCTGACGCTTCTCCGCAGCCCGCGGGGCCGGGACAGTACGCAGCTCCCGCCGCCGCGCGCAGCAGTGGGAGGAGGCGCCGGGAGGGGGACCCGGCGCCCTGCTGGGGAAGGGGCGTGATCGCTGACAGCTTGCGGCGAGGGCAAGCCGAAGCGCGAGCTGCTAGGAGACGCCGCCACTGGACCCTGGGAGGAGGTGTAGGGGGGGCAGCGGGGGCGGCGAGGGGGCTCGAGGACAGACAGAAGCGGCCGCGGCTACTCACTCAGCCAGGACTCCAGGCTCTCCCCTTCCGCCTCCGCCATATTGCAGCCGCCCGGGCCGGCCCTGCGGCCTCAAACCTCGCGAGAACTTGCAAGAGATGAGCCGGGGCGGGGCGTGCATGGGGCCTGAGAGGAGAGAGCCCCGCCGCCGACGGTCGAATCAGACTGCGACGGATGAGAAGCCGAATGTTTCCTTTCGATTCTTCCCTTTGGACCTCGGAGTGAGAGACTCTTAACGCCCGGACTAATAGGGTGACGCACAGATTTAGGACCCTGTGGAGCTTTTTCCCCGCCTGCCGTCCCTCGCTCAGGCACGCCGAGGACGGCCCTGTCGGGGTCCTTGTGGCCAGCCAAGATGGCTGCGCCCGCGGTGAAAGCTGCGCGAGGGTGGCCGGTTCTGGCGCTGGGCGTACGGAATCGTCTCCTGCGGTTTCCAGGGTAGGAGGGCAGCCGGGGGGCTGCTTGGGTCTTCACGGAGAGACCTGCAGGGAAGGAAAAGTCCACAAGCGGACCGTGCGGGGACCTGGACAGAGCCTGCGGGCCAGGACACCTGGGTCCAAGACTCTGAATTAGCTGCGTGACTTTGGGCCAGTGTGAAGGTTTCCCGGCGATGGGGTTCTGATTGAAAGCTGAAAGCGCGGTCTTAAGGAAGAGCTCAGCGCTGGGATTTTCTGTGTTGGGAGAGGTGGGGGGAGAGCTGCCTAGGCGGGGCGCCTATCCTGTGATTTCAGGAGGCTCTCCTTACCGTTGGCACTTGACGAGGGGGAGACTTTCCTGGCCTTTTTGGGGGGAGTTTACTTACCTCTTGGGACAAGAGCCAGAATTACTGCGTTCAGGTTTGCCTAACGCTCTCCCTGCCTCTCTCTCTCCTCGACGGGTTGGCAAACATGCCTATTGTTAAGTAAGGCCTTTTCTCTTGTGGGGTCAACTTTTGCCCGCCTCTTCCTCTTCCCCCCTCTTAGGCTAACCCAGGTGAGGGGGAGCCGCTATGGTCCTGAATACAAGGATCCACAGGTTGACAAAGAATATTACCGTAAGCGATTGGCAGAGCTGACGGAGGAGGAGAAGTATGAGCGGGAACTCAGGAAGACTCAGCATATCAAAGCTGCCCCAGCGTCGAAAACAAGCTCTGTGTTTGAAGACCCAGTGATCAGGTCAGATGGAAGCAAATACTTCTGTTCCACAGACTGGGACTATACCAGGGAGGGTCTGCAGTTAGGATTCTGTGGAATCCTAGGCCTTGGAAACCTAAACGTGTTGCTTTTCTTCTTGAAGTAAATTCACCAACATGATAATGAAAGGAGGAAACAAAGTCCTGGCCAGATCCCTCATGGCGCAGGTAAGCAGCTCGTCTCCCGTCTGCTTTCTTACAGCTTTGTGTGTGGCTTTCACTTTAGCATAAAAAAGTACAAATTCACATACCTGCCATTAGAATGACCTTCCTATGTATGGATGGAGGTGGTGACTTTAATACATCCTGCAGGAGTCGGCCACCACCATTCACTCCCCCAATCACAAATCTTGGCCTGTTTGCCTGGTCCTCGCTCAGAAAGAAGGAGGCACTTAGGAACTTTGCCTTTGAAGTTCTGAGAGAGGAGCTGCACTGTTGTAGGAGTACATGGAAAGACACCATGCACTTGTGGGAGGATGGGAGTGCATGGGAGGATGGGAGTGCACTTGTGGGAGGATGGGAGTGCATGGAAAGACACCATGCACTTGTGCACAGGATGGGAGGAGTAAAGGGCAAGGTACTAGCTCAACTGGGAAAACCCTTTAGGGAGGCTGGTGCGGTGTCTTTCCATGTATGCCTTTGCAGACTCTGGAAGCTGTGAAAAGGAAGCAGTTTGAGAAGTACCACGCTGCCTCTGCAGAGGAACGGGCATCCATCGAACGCAACCCCTATACCATCTTCCACCAAGCACTGAAAAACTGTGAGCCTGTGATTGGGCTGGTACCCATCCTCAGAGGTGGCCATTTCTACCAAGTGAGTGGTCAGGGCCGGAACGCAGGGCTGCCCACCCATGAAACAAGATGGTTGGGGGGGGGGGGGGTGCTTGCGAGGGGGAGGGTCCAGAGCAAGGCCAAGATTGATAGTTTTATAGGGACTAGGTTCTGTCAGAATCTGCTCGTCGGAGTCCTAGTGTAAAACTCACAGGCCGAAGATGGGAGGGGAAGAGAGCAAAGAATCATCCGAATTACTTTTTCTGGAAGTCCACCCCACCCCCATTCTGTCCACTATGCCCTGTTCTAAATTGTAAGCTTCTTGCAGTGAGGGACTGTGTTTATAACTCCTCTTCATCTCCCGGTGCCTAGAGTAGCACTTGACCCGTAACTGATGCTTTATCACCATTTCCTGAACTGAATGAGGGGTCTGTTACTGCACTTAATTATACATCATTGTTATAAGCCAGTGTTTTCATCTTTTTTTTTTTTTTTTTTGATTTGTTTTATTTTTGAAAGAAAGAGAGCATGAGTGGGGGAGGGGCAGAGAGGAGGAGACACAGAATCTGAAGCAGGCTCCAGGCTCTGAGTTGTCAGCACAGAGCCCGATGCAGGGCTTGAACTTACAAACCGTGAGATCATGACCTGAGCCGAAGTCGGACGCTTAACCGACTGAGCCACCCAGGCACCCATCATCTGCTTTTGTAACATAAACTTCACAAGGGGTGAGACTCTTGTTAATGACTGTGTCCCTGGGGTCTTGTGTGGTACCTGGTATATAGTGGTGGTCTAGCAGATAGTTTTTGGACAAGAGGATTGTGTTTATAGGCACCTGTGATCTGAGTTAGCTGAGTCACCCCAGCTTGATGGGGCTTTTCCCAGTTGATGTGTATATCAGCTTGGCTAAGGTTCCATTTAGAGGTGAAAGAGGTCTGTGCTTAATGAGCGTTTGTTCAATGAACGCCTTTGTGTCTGCTACACTGAGGTCACTCGGGTGTGGGTAACTCACAAGAGGAGAAGCGAGGCCCTTCTTCTCAGGAGCGTTGCCAGGGCTGGGTCAGAGGGAACCTGTGGCTACCCCTTACAGCTTAGGGAGGAAGGAGGCTGCAGGCCTGGCAAGTTCTTGGACTAACTTGCCCACGTCTTGTCTCCTTCAGGTCCCCGTGCCACTAGCCGACCGGCGCCGTCGCTTCCTGGCCATGAAGTGGATGATTACTGAGTGCCGGGAGAAGAAGCACCGGCGGGTGCTGATGCCAGAGAAGTTGTCCCATGAGCTGCTGGAGGCTTTTCACAACCAGGGCCCTGTGATCAAGAAGAAGCATGACATGCACAAGATGGCCGAGGCCAACCGTGCGCTGGCTCACTACCGCTGGTGGTAGAGGGAGGGTAGGGGCCCTGGGAGGAGCCCGGGGCTCTTTGCTGCAAGAAGTAATGAAACACTTAAGGGTTAAGGATGTCATTCCTTTTTCAGGGCAGGCAGGCCTCCTAAGGATGGAGCAACATATGTATTGCTTGTTAGTCCTTTCTTTCGGGCCTAGAACTTGCTCTTCCTATCCCATCTCCTTACAGTGAAGGAACATACCACTTTAGATTTCCTGCAGGAAACTTAGGGCCCATCCAGTCTCTCCCCTCAATTCGGGGGTAGAACTTAGGATGATATGAAAGGAAGCAGTTTTAATGTTAGAAAAGCTTTATTAGAAAACTGTCACCCTGAACTGGTGTAGCATGTGACGGGGTGCTGCCATTTACTAAAACCGACTAGAAATATGTTTGTTTCCGAAGTGGTCCTTGTACAAAATGTAAAAAGCACTCTCTGGTGGGACTTGTGGTCTGCCCCTTGATATCCCAAAGTATCCCACCAGTAGCTATGGGTACCCATTTTACAGATGGGGAAACTGAGGCACCAAGATGGCTGTTGCACCAGTGGCTTCACAACGCAGTGGTTCTCAGAAGCTGCATTTCTCTGCCTGGCCCAGGTTGGAGGTGATGGGACAGTGGGGGGCAAGTCTGTTTGGTGTTTTCCCCAGTTCCCGAATCCAGGAGGGAAGGTGCTCGGGGCAGGACCACAGCATAAGTGGGAAACCGCTCAGGAGCTGTTGAAAGTCTGGAAGGACAGTCTTTGGGAGAGGCAGGAAGTCGGGTAGGTGAGAGGCCGGTGCTTCTGGTGCGGCAGCCTGACTGGGAGGCCTAGTCGGAGACCTCGCTATAGTAATACTTGTGGGCAGCCGGGGTCGTCTTCCAGCCGGCTGCCCGAAATTCAATGATCTCCAGCAGCAGCAGCTGGGCCAGGGAGCTGAGGCCACTTGGGAGCAGGAAGCCATCCCGGATCAGGACAAAGAGCTCATCCATGCGCTGTCGGTTCATCTTCTCCAGCTGCTCCCCCACCCGATGCAGCTGGAGCACCAGGCAGTCCACCTGTGGGGGAGGGCAGTGGGAGGTGACCCCCCAAGGCAGTGCCAGCCCATCACCGAGCAGCCGTGAACGGAGCGCTTGCAGGGTTCCGTGCTTGGCCCCATATGCTCATTTTCTCCTGTCATCCTCACACCACCTGGTGGGTATTAGCCACACTTTACGTGAAAGAGCAGTTCAGGACTTACCTAAGGTCTCTTGGGCCAGGCTGGGTGCAGGCCCTCTCTGTAAGCTGCCACTTAACCCAACCTTTCTACCCCTCTCCTCACCTGCCTAACTGATGGGTTTCTGGGCCATGTGTATCCAACAGCTGGATTCCTATCACAGGTTAGCTTTCCTACTGGGGACAAAGCCTCTGAGCCTGTAGGTTTTGGCTGCTCTGTTCTGGATAAATTCCAGGCCTGGCAGCTTATTCTGGAACTGAGGCAGGCCTCTCATGTCCCCACCAGGCTCCTACCCTAAGAAGTGATGCTCTCGGATGCCTCCATGGACAACAGGCATCTGAGACTGCCCCCGCCTCCACAGCTGTCCGAACGGGTCACCCACCTCCTCCTCCTTGTTCAGACTGTCAGGCTGGGCCAGCCGGAAGAGGCAGTCATAGACGGGGTTCACCAGGGCCATCATGGGCATGTTGTTCACCTGTGGGGGGAGAGTGGGGACCAGAGCACTGGTTTAGTGGCTGAAGGAGACAGGCTGTCTCTGCTGCACAGGGTGACTACCGGGGCCTCACCCTCAGGTAATCAAAGATGTTGCAGATAAAGGTGACATAGCAGACCCAGCCCTGCAGGGACCGGGCTCGCAGCTGCTCCCGAGCCTGGTACTCCTGCTGCAGCCGGTTCAGGAGTCCCCGTCGGAAGACACTCTGGCCTGCTTGCTTGCTCTCAGCCTGTGAGCCAGGGAAAGGATGGTGAGCAGAGGGCGGTGCCATGGCAACCCTCACCCAAGCTTCGGTGACAGAGGACCCTCCTGTCCATCTCTCTCCACCCGAGGGGAGCCCTGTGCATCTCTGCCCTGCTGGCCAGGCTTTCTGCCCTGTGCTGAGGTCTTTCTCAAAGCATCTTCCGCTTTACCAGTCCCGGCCAACCTGAATGATGGCATAGCACATGCGCCCTGCTTCTTTACTGAAGACGCAGTCCTGCAGAGAATGGTCCACAATCACATTGGCCACCTTCTCCAAGTCCACAGCACCTGGATCTGGGGTAGAGACAGGTGGGAATCCAGAGCTGCTGAATTACCACATTTGCCTCTACTTGCTTCTACAGGGATGGGAGATACTTACAAAAGAGCACTCCCATTATAAACCTGACGTGTAAAGAGACCAGAAGATACATGGAGAAGTAACCACACACAGGAGCAGCTCTCCCGTGAGCCTGGTGGCCCACTCGGAGGAAACCAGAAGGGTTATGTGGCCACTACAGACTAATCAAAGAATGCCAGTTTTTTTAGGGCACACATCATTTCCTGGCACTAGGCTGAGGAAGGAGCACTGAACGGCGATGTACTTGACAGCAATTTCATGGAAGAAAGTGTTCTTAACAATACACAGTGTTCTTATAATACATGAACCCTGACAAGAGCGGTCCAGGCAGGGCCTCCCCAACAGGCTTAGCTTGGCATGTGATGGGCATTACTAATTGTTAGCTGAGTCAAACTTCTGGGTGCTGCAGAAGGCACAGATCCAGGCCAATTACTACATCTCTGCCAAGCACAACGCTCTATCCTCTGTCCCAAGTCAGCCAGCTCTGCACATTCAAGACAGCCTCCTGTGGCTGAAACCTGGTCCAATGTCAGGGCTCAGGAGACGACTCTCTTCTCTGTGCTCCAGCCCCTTTCATGGGTACTTGAACTTTAAAAAATGGCTTTACTGCCTGAGAGGTGACTCTATGATTCACACTTTGAAATGCTGGTCTAAATGTAGCTTGTCCTCCAGTCCAAGAGTGACTTACTCCTGCTCTCAGAAAGCAAAGGGACAGCTGGGCATTCTGGGCTGAGACTCAGGTCTCCAGGCCTGACACTTTGGACCATTCTGTACAGCTCAGGGGGGCGCCCATGCTCACCTTTGAGTGCTGTCTTCAGCAGCTGCTGAGTCTCTGCGTCAAAAGACTGGATTTTATACTCCTCTCTACCAGGCTCCCCCATGACCATTCAGCCCCAGCAGCTCTTTACTGGGGTGGGACTAATGACAGCACCTAGGGAGGAGGAGAGGGGCAAGGGAGAGGCCTCAGGTGTGCACTGTGGGGCCAGGTTCCGATCCTGCACGCCCCGGGCAGGGCTGGCCCGCACACTGAGACAGGTCCTCCCAGCCAGTCCGTTGCATTGGGCGGTTGGCTGAACGCCCACCAAGTTTGGCTTCTGGTGGAGACTGGGCACCAGCCAGGCACCTGCTGCTCAGTTTAAGAACCCCAGTAGCTTCTGGGATTACACAAGCGTAAAGAGGTGAAGGTGAACGTGCCTACCCTCTTGTCTCCACAGGAGGTAGGGTTATTCTCAGCTCATACCAATGTTGGGGTGGGGTGCGCAGCGCTGGGGGTGTGGATGGGGGCATATCAGACACTTGCCCTGTCTATATAAGCCAGCCTGGAAGCTGCTGGCCCAGCAGACTTTGGCGAATGACCGGGCTGGGGACACCGGGCAGCTGTCTCAGCAGGGTTCCAAGCCCCGTCTCCGATCCCTCCTTCGGCTTTAATCAGAGTCCCTCTCAGTCCCCAAACCCGCCCTTCCAGCCCTCGGCCTGGCCTGTGTGGGCGGGTGCGGGAGCCCGAACTGCCGCCGTCCCGGCCAACTTCTCCCAGGGACGGACTGGTTAAACTCGCCCCCCGAGCGGCAGAAACCCGGCCCTGCCCACTCAGGACTCCCAATTCCCGAGCTCCATTCTGGACCGTTCCTCTTAAAGAAGAGAGGAGCGGGATGACGCGTCTCCCAGCCGCGGTCCCTGTGGGAGTCCCCTCTCCGGACGCGGTGCCTCCCCGCTGGTCAAAGGAGACGACCTTGGGGTCTCCAGAGCCAGGCAGCTTCTCCAAACCCGGAACACCCTGCCCGGCGGCGCAGGGTCGCCGTCCGGAGTCCCGCGGGCGAGAGGCGGCACGAGCGTCGGAACCCACCTGCCGGGCCGGCGCCGCGCCCGCGTGCCCGGAGGCTGCTCGGAGAGCATGGTGCGCGCGACCCCGGCCGCCGCGCAACAGCAGCTGGAGTGGCTGGTCGAGCCTCGAAGCCGCTTAGGTCATTTCCGAGCGCGGCGCCGGGGCGGAGCCCGGCGTGGATGGGGCGGGGCCCGGCCCGGCCCGGCTCGGGAGGGGCGGGGCGGGGCGGGAGCAGTCTCGCCAGCGCCACCTGCCGGAGTCCCGGGGACGCTGTCCTCACCGCTCGTCCTTCGGAGGTCAGTGGCGGTACCACGCACGGGGAACATCCGCGACGCTGTCCCCACCCTGTCCTCACTCGACTCGCCCGCGCCGGGCGAGACCTACTCCTCGGCCCACAGGAAGCCATTGGTAGCAAGTGGTGGCGCCCTACCCCGTCCCAACGCCTGGGGCTCGGGCTAAAACGGGTTCCAAAGAGGAGACTTAAAGAGACCCTGTGGAGGTAGGGCAGTGATGGCTGGAGGGGGCAGGAACTTACAGGTGGTGGCCTCTTGCCCCCGACGCGAGAAGGCAGGGGTGCCTGTAACGGCTGGATCACTGCTCCCCTTTCCTTCTCTCCTACTCCAAGTACAAACAGTACTGGTAAAATAAGTTGAAAACCAGTGGACCAGCCCAAGAACCCCATCCCCCTGCTAGCCTGTGACCCGCGAAGTTCTGGGGGTGACCCCGAAGTTGGTTAAGCTCCTAGCTTGGTCTTGGCTAGGGCTGGGAAAGAGGCATAGGCCTAGCAGCTTAGGGCCCTCCCTGAGGTCGGCCCTGGGTTGCAGAAGGGCAACCAGAAGGGGCTGGAAGAGAATTGCCTCTTTTCATGGTGTGGACAAGAAGTGTCCATGGCGACTTCCTGTTGCCAGAGTTCTCTCCTCTGATTAAAACAGCTGGCGGGAGTGGTCACCAGAAAAATGAGGAAGGACGGCTGCAGCAAAAGAAAGTAATGAGTAGAAGAGATGAAAAGAATAAAGTGTACTTTATTCCACTCAAGTGGAATTTCTTTAAAAATACATTCAGGCAGCTGCCTTCCTGCAGCCCCAACCCAGGCCTCCAGTGCCCCGAACCCTACCCACAGCCTAGATCTTCAGAATTAGCAGCCAAGAGCAGGGAAGCTTCAGGAGTCGGGGTCCCAAACATACCACAAAGCCCCAGGTCAGAGCCCAAACAGTTCTTATGACAGGAGTCCGAGGGCCACGACACCCACACAGGCTTGCTCCCAGCCTGTGCCTTCATCCTGAGTCATTGCAAAGGCTGGAGCCAGCTCCCAGTCTCAGAGCAGGGTAAAGTCCTGCAGGGGACTCCTGTGCTCCTCCATGCTGGCCTCCCCTGCACAGCCAACCCTGCAGGCTGGGCTGCCCTGGGTGGGTACGTAGGGGGGCAGAACTGGGTGGAAAGGGTGGTGCTTGTGTTCTGTAAATTCCCTCTCACCCCCGTCCCCCTGAGTGCAGTGTCTCCTCTGTGCACAGATGAGTAGATGTGAATTCTTGTGCGGACACCCCCGCCCCCACTTGTGCCCTCAGCAGGCTGTCTGTCCAACCCTTTCCTTCTACCATCTGCTCACACGGCTGCTTCAGAGCTGTGGCCCTTCAGGGATGACAGAGGATGCACACAGCACCTTGGGGCACCCTGAGAGGGCAGCTGATGCCAACTGGCTCAGCTGCAAGCTTCCCCCCACCCCACGGAAGAGGAGTGATCCCAGGTAGACTAGGGAGAAGGGCCCCCATCTTCACCCACAGTCCTTCCCATCAGCACAACCCCCCACTGCCTTCAGGCTGCTGGGGCCTGCCTACCACCACCCCCCCCCCCCCCCGCCCCGCCGCCCCCAGCTGTGCTCCGTTGTCCAGGGGAGAGAACAGCCTGAGTGGAAATTGAGACATGAAGATCTGGGCATGGGGTGCGGGTGGGGGGGCGGTTATAAAGTGACCAGTTCTTCCCCCAGAACTAGAAGCAAAGTTGTATGAGGAATGCAACTACTTAGAAAAATGGCATCTGAGGAAGGCAACGGTCCCCTCCCTCACACTTCGTGAGGAGGGATGATGAGGAAGGGAAGATGGGAGTGAGATTAAGGAATGTGCTTGTAGCTTCAATGTGTATTAAATTAGTTGGTGGGAGTAAGAGCCTACATGTGAGGACCAGGCCTCTGCCAAGGGCCCAATCCCAGCCTTCGTGCTCCGGCCACGGCCCCACCCAGAGCAGGGACAGTTCTCTGGGTGGAAGGGGCTAAGAACACAGGGTAGCAGCTGCTGCCTTTCCTGTGAGCATGGGCTACAGAGAAACCACCGCAAACTCCTCGGACCAGCATGGCCGTGTCCCCACAGACCAAGTCCTGTGTGCTCTCCTTGCCCTTCTGGTGACAGACACGCTGGCTGGCGGGGATGGAGCGGGCGGCAGCTCTCAGTACAACACAAGATCGTAGATAAGCCTGCCTTCCTTTGGGAGGTTGCCCTTCCTGCCCTCGGGCCTAGCTGTCCGCCTTCTTCATGTGGTGGAAGAGGTTACAGAAGAGCTCATACCAGAAGAACACGAAGCCGGTGGAGAGAGCAGCCTTCAGCAGGCTGGGGGACAGGCCCTTGAAGAAGCCCCTTGGGCCTTCCTCTCGAAGCACCTGCCGGGCACAATCCAGGAGGCCCTTGTAGCTGCGAACCTGGAGAGGAACAGGGAGGGTACTTGGTGGAGGGCAGAAGAAGAGCTCAACACGTGGGTGTTGGCTCTACTCTTTTGTCAGCCCGGCACCCGGCACATCACAGCTCCCAATAAACACTTGCTGGACAAAGAGATGACAAGGCAAAAAGGACAGAAAAGTAGACCTTTTCTTTCTCTTCCAGGTGGACTAATAATTCAGACTGAACAGATGTACCTAGAAATCAGCACTGGACAGAGCTCCTACTGACTGCGCCTCTTAAGGACCCTCTTCCCAAAGGCGCCTCCAACCCTTTATCCCATCCCACCTGGTTCCCTTTGGGTGGTTGATCTGAATCTAGCCCTTGTTAGCTTTAGCCTCCAGTCTGGCCTTCTCAGTCGACCACATATTGCTGCCAGACTCGCGTCCCCAAGACACAGCTCCCTCCAAATCTCCAGTAACTCCCCGTGGTGTTGGCAGTGGTATTATAAAGAACCAAGGGGTGCCTGGCTGGCTCAGTTGGTAAAGTATGCAACTCTTAATCTCAGGGTTGTGAGTTCAAGCCCCACGTTAAGTGAAGAAAGAAAGAAAGAAAGAAAGAAAGAAAGAAAGAAAGAAAGAAAGAAAGAAAAGAAAAGAAAAGAAAAGAAAAGAAAAGAAAAGAAAAGAAAAGAAAAGAAAAGAAAAGAAAAGAAAGAAAGAAAAAGGAAGGAAGGAAGGAAGGAAGGAAGGAAGGAAGGAAGGAAAGAAAGAAAGAAAGAAAAAGAAAGAAAGAAAGAAAGAAAGAAAGAAAGAAAGAAAGAAAGAAAGAAAGAAAGAAAGAAAGAAAAAAGAAGGAAAGAAAGAAAAATAGAAGAGGAAAGGGGAAGGGGAAGGAAGGGAAGGGATCAAGTCCACACTCCGTGGCCTGTATTCAGAGTGTTGCTCCATTTGGCCTCAACTTCCCTCCCTGATCTGTCGTCATCCACCACCGGTCCTCCCACAAAACCAGCCACACAGTCTGTTAGAAGCAGGGCCTAGCTCCTCTGCCCTGGGCTCTCACCAACTGTCCAAACTCAAACCGTCCTTTCAGGACAAGGAGGAAAAAGGAGGACAATGGAAAAAGGAGGTTATAAAAACCTTGTGAACAGCTCCATATTTGTTAAAATGTATACACATATGTTTATGCAAAGAAACAAACCTAGAGCCAAAGATTCTGCATGATTGCTACCTGTGGGTAGGTGGTGTTGGGAGTTATGTGTGATTTTAATCTTTCCGTCTAGCAGACTTCTCTGAATTTCCTACAAAGATATATTACAACTAACTCCATTCTTTCCCTTCCCTCAAGTAAGAAATGCTCCCGCCCTTCCCTGACTCCCAATCCATCCCACCCCTCTCTTCTGGGTGAAGAATGAATCCATGTATGAGTCGATCAGATTTAATTCATTCCTCTCCAGGAACCACTACAGAATAAAGCAAACAACTCTATGTGCCGGTGGGAGTCTCCTTCTCCGTGTTCTTTAGTATTTTGGGGACCTTTCTCTGGCCCAAACTGAATCGAACACTTTTTAAGAGCAAACACCGAGCTCTCCTTCACCTGGATCGTCCCACAGTGCCCAACATGCATGGGGCTTTGTGTGTGGCTTTCCCGCATTTCTGGGGGTCCCCAGGGACAGGTCGGGGATGACAGAGCTGTGGGGGCTAATGCTGCCCAATGGGCAGGTGAGGGACAAGACTCAGAGCTCTCTGAGGGGGACGGCTCACCTGGCCAAAGGAGGCTCGGGCCTGCTCAAACCCTCCGACCTGCAGCCGTTTCTTGAAGAGGTCCAGGGGGTACGTGAGGGCCTTGCTGATGACTCCGGCTCCACCGCCACAGAGCAGGTTTTTGAGGTTCTCTGAATCAAAGTGGGATTAAGGGGGATAAAGGAGAGAAGTGTTATCGGGGGCAGACAAGTTCAAGGTCAAGAACCTAGCCCTCCACCGTGAAACAAAGACCCACCAGCACCCTGAGTCTCTGAGGAGAACCACACACAGCCATGTTGGGGAAGAGTGACAATGAGGATGGAACAGAAGTGAGGGCTTGCCGTCTGCCGTGTGACTCGGTTCAAGGCTCGGGAGGGACCAGGACGCCCACCGCTCTTCTCATCCTCCTCAAACAAGAACCAAAAAAAGACACAACCAAAACCAGGCTGCGTGTAAGTGGGACCTCAGACAAAAATGAAAACCATGACCAAAGTCAGAAATAAATTTTGACGGTGCCACCGATGGGGTGGCAAGATCCGAAAGCGAGGGAGGGTCTACAAGCAGCGGGACTGGTTTGGTTGGCTGGGTGTATTACAGAGCAAGGTCTGGAGAGCGGGATGTCTTAGCTTCTGACAGGAAGCCCTTCTTTCCCAGGTGGTTCAGAAGGAGATGTTCTGGCTTGGGGGAGGGGGTGCAGCGGAGACCCAGCTTCCCTTCGTGTGAGGGCTGTCTCACCGTTTTTCCTTCCCTCGGCAGGCATGACCCACTCATGAACGTGCTTCAGGGCGTTATAAAAGGAGAACTGGAAGCCGGCGTAGGGGAAGATGGCGATCAAGGTGGGGTTCAAGCCTTTGTAGAAGACCAAGGGGCCTTCGGTCCTGTACATGGTCACCACGGCGTCTCGAAGGGTTTTATACACCTGGACAGACATGTGCAGCTCGAGTGAGCGTGGGTGCCGGTTTAGCCCTAGAACACCACCCATCACATGCATCTCCCCTCATCGAAAATCCCAGCTGCCAGGAGCATTACTTGTCCTGCCAAGAGGACAGAGAAAATATTGGACAAAAACTTCAACGGTGGGGTTTTCCAGCAACAACCTTTCTAGCTCTTTACAAAACTCGTCTGTCTGCACAAGTGCACACAAGAATGTGCCCAAAGACAGCTGCCACAGTGTCCCGCACAAGAGCAAAGACGCAATGTCCACCCCTGGGCACAGGACGTCAAAAGAACACAGAGCAGGTGTTAAAACGCCATCTATGCAGCTGATAAGGGATCATCCCCCAAATAGACAGCTAAATGAGCACAGCGGGATGCAGAACAGGTATGGTGCTTGTGGAGGAAAAAAACTATGCAGAGATTATCCTGCACAAAGATCCACAGGAAGCAAGGAAGGGCGAGCATTACCTCCATGCGGGGAAAGGTGGGGGCAGGGGAAGAGGGAGATTCACCATTTTAGAGTCTCTGGGTATTTGCCAGGTGCATATATTTAACCTTTCGTGAACTGTCAGCAGGCCATCTCCACGTAGGAAGACAACAGGACACGGATTTTCCTTCTGCTCAACATATACTCTCTGCAGTGGACCAGAGGGGGTTGTGGGCGCAGCGAGGCACGGCCCAGACAGGGCAGCTGAGGGAGTCACTCTGCACAGAGAAGGGAGGACCCTGGCCGCCTCCTCACCACTTGGCTCCCAGACGCTGGCAGCCACACTGAAGGATTTCGCCCCGGGGGATGTCCACAAAAGGGCCAGGACTCAGAGGAAGGCCCTGAGGCAACAAGCCTGCCATGCACCCACAGTCTCACTCTGCTTCCCTGTGTCCCCTTTAACACCAGGCTGGCAGCCAAGGGACACACACATCTGAGGAAAGCCTTCATAAACAACGGAGACCAGGGGCACCTGGCTGGCTCAGTCAGTAGAGTGTGCGACTCTTGATTTCGGGGTCATGAGTTGGAGACCCACGTTGGGCATAAAGATGACTTAAAAAAAAACAAAAAAAACAAAAATAAAAAACCCAGAAAACATAATGATCGATGGGAGGCACAGAAATCATCTGGAAGGAAGAAACAGTATAGACAAAAGAAGAAAACTAAGGGAAATGGAAACCAACCACAGAATTGGAAGTGATATTCTCAGGCCACAGAGAAGGGATCACCTCTGTGATATTTTTAAAAGAGGTAAGGGGAACGCCTGGGTGGCTTAGTCGGTTAAGCGTCCGACTTTGGCTTAGGTCATGATCTTGCAGTTTGTGAGTTTGAGCCCCTCATCGGACTGTCTGGTGTCAGTGCGGAGCCCACTTTGGATCCTCTGTCGTCCCCCCCACCCCTGCCCCTCCCCAGCTTTCGTGCTCTCTCTCTTTCAAAAATAAATAAGCATTAAAAAAAAAAAAAAAAAAGGTAAGCTTCAGAGAACAAGACAAGCTCTTTTTTTTTTTTTTTTTTTTTTTTTCAACATTTTTTATTTATTTTTGGGACAGAGAGAGACAGAGCATGAACGGGGGAGGGGCAGAGAGAGAGGGAGACACAGAATCGGAAACAGGCTCCAGGCTCCGAGCCATCAGCCCAGAGCCCGACGCGGGGCTCGAACTCACGGACCGCGAGATCGTGACCTGGCTGAAGTCGGACGCTTAACCGACTGCGCCACCCAGGCGCCCCAAGACAAGCTCTTGAGAGAAAAATCTTTGAGAGTTTGAATTGGGCAAAGATTTCTTAGATAAAATACCCAAAGCAAAATCCATAAAAGAACAAATTGATAAACTGGACCTTACCAAATTAAAAGCATCTTCAAAAGAGACTATAAGAGACAGGGGCACCTGGGTGGCTCAGTTGGTTGAGCATCTGACTGCGGGTCAGGTCATGGTCTCATGGTCTGTGGGTTCGAGTCCTGCGTCGGGCTCGCTGCAAAGCCCATTTCAGATCCTCTGTCCAGTGTGTCCAGGAAAAAGGTCTGGACTAAAGGGTCCAGGAAGTACCCAACACAACAAATGACAGAGGGACCAGTGCACGTCACTGGTAAACTTCTAGAATGTCAGGAATCAGGAAGGGATCCTGAAAGCTCCCAAGGCAGGAAGGGTGATAGTTTCATATAAAGGGTCATTAATCAGAGTGATTCTGGACTTCTCCCCAGCAACACTGAGAGCTACCTAGAATTCTATACCCAAATCATGAGTCAAGTGTAAGTAAGGGTCAAATTAAGGCATTTTCTATCAAGGCTTCTCTAAAGAAGCCATATCTCATGTTGTGCTCCACCAAAATGAGGGATTAATCAAGAGAAGACACAGGACCCAGGAAGAGAATTTCTAACAGAACAGCTGGCAACAGTCCTGGGACAAAGAGTCCACACTGAAGCCAGAGGGTGAAGGCTGCCAGAGTGGAGGGCTCCAGAAGAGGCTCTGTAATAAAGTGGGACAGATGACCACAGGCTGATCCTATCAAGAGGATAACTTCGTGATGAGCATGCAGAAAGCTAAACAAATAAAATACAAGGCAATCACTAACTTCAGGCAAGACAAAAATATAAAAGAAAATGTAATCATAATGTATTTCAAGGCTCAGCAATAACATTTACATAATCATATCTGCAAGACACTGATATTGATCTAGCCAAAATCTAGAAATCAGGTATACTGTAATCAGACAAAGGAGGAAACACAAGCACACGAGGGTGATGGTAAAGAGGTAAACTCTCATCTTCCACAGTAGCCATCAAGAGTTACTGTCTATAATTTAAAAATTAGAAAGAAAAAGAGACAGGGCGCCTGGGTGGCTCAGTCAGTTGAGTGACCGACTTTGGCTCAGGTCACGATCTTGCAGTTTGTGAGTTCAAGCCCCGCGTTGGGCTCTGTGCTGATGGCTCAGAGCCTGAAGCCTGCCTCAGATTCTGTGTCTCCCTCTCTCTGCCCCTTCCCCGCTCATGCTCTGTCTCTCCGTCTCTCAAAAATGAATAAACGTTAAAAAAATTTTTTTAAATAAAATAAAAAAAGAAAGAAAAAGAGACAGAGATGTAGAAGGTTAAGCATGCTATGAAGAATTAGGAAGTAAATAATGGAAGAAGAGGCACGAGTATTAAAGTGGTTGCCTCTTGGGGACTGGAATCAGGGTGGCTGGTGTTTTCTTTATAATTCATGCAGAACCACCAGACTTTTTAACCTATATTGCTGATTAAGAAACATTTTAGGGGTGCCTGGGTGGCTCAGTCGGTTAAGCATCTGACTTCAGCTCAGGTCATGATCTCGTGGTCTGTGATTCAAGCCCCACCTCAGGCTCTGTGGTGACAGCTCAGAGCCTGGAGCCTATTTCAGACTCTACGTCTCCCTTTCTCTGCCCCTCCCCTGCTCGTGCCCTGTCTCTCTCTCTCTCTCCTTCAAAAATAAGATAAAAACATTAAAAAAAAGATGTTACCAAAAAAACCAGAAACATTTTAAAGTTGAGGATTTACACCATGGCCACTACTGATCTGCAGCTTTTTTAAAAAAATTTTTTTAGTGTTTTATTTATTTTTGAGAGAGAGAGAGAGAGAGAGACAGACAGAGCATGAGCAGGGCAGGGGCAGAGAGAGAGGGGGACACAGAATCTGAAACAGGCTCCAGGCTCTGAGCTGTCAGCACAGAGCCCGACATAAGGCTCGAACCCACGGACCACGAGATCATGACCTGAGCCAAAGTTGGACCCTCAACTGACCTAGCCACCCAGGCGCCCCTGATCTGCAGCTCTTAAACAGATCTTTTCCATTCACTTTTGCACACAGATGATTTCCTGATCATTCCAGAATCTAGAATCCGCATCTCAATCGCCTTAGCTAGAGGTAATGAGCTATTCTCTTTTCTCTTATATTTTTTCCTTCTCACAGACTTCTTTGGTTAATTTATTACTGAGGTATAATTGACATACAATGTTATATTAGTTTCAAGGCGCACCTTCTCATAGATTTTTTTTTTTTCCCCTAAAGGCTGGGCAGTCACGGAAGAGGAGTCTAGCATCCCAGAGCAGGGAAGGTGATGGAGTGTCATCCCTCGTTTTTCCTCATCCCCGCAGCCACCATGTTGCTGAGGTCTGTCTGTCTTTTCCATCTACAAACACCTTTCGTCCCCATCTCTCTGCTCAGTGCCTAGGGCCCCTCATCTCATTTCCCCATTAGGAGAAACCTCTGTTTCCCACTGAGGGATCTGGTTCTCATGCTCCATTCATGAGCTCGTAGGTTGTTCCCAGGGTACTTTGCCCTTCTGAACCACAAAAGTCATCAGGATGTCTCTTGAACACAAGGGCTTCACCAACCCAGGATCTCCAGCCCAGGCAACACCAAGAACCAGCAGAACTGAAACCACAGTTATTCTTAAGCAGAGAATCATTCCCCACCCTAAAGCAGAAGGGAGACGGAAAAATTCTTCCGTTGAGAAGAACCGGGTTGAGCATGGGCACACGCGCACATACACGTGCACGCACACGTACTGCTGTTCTTATGTAAGTCCAGGAAGCGGAGATTACGGTGGGGGGCTCTATTTCAGGATTTAATCCCTCCCTTTCACTCAGTAAGTTCTTCCTGGAATCTGACTCAAACTTTCGGCGTAAACCAAAAACAACTCTCACAATAACCCAGCAATACGATCTCAAGTCTCACTCTCCCGGACGCCCTCACCGTCCAGCCTGCTGTTCAGGATTTGTTCTGTCTCCCACGTGAGGCTGTGAGCACCCTGCACGGGGCTCAGCACAGTTACGGGTGTCACAGATGGACCAGCTGAGGGGACGCAGACCCCGGGTGCTCCCACTTTGTTTCCTCTAAGGAAAAGAGCCCCACCTCCTGGACCACCTTCGGCGACTCATTCCCGCCTCCTCTGGCCCGGCCACTCACCTTGGGCTCACCCTGAGCTGCAAAGCGGGTGCGCAGGACGTCCACAGGGTGCACGGCGAGGGTGGCCGTGCTGGCAGACAGGCCTCCGCACACAAAGTGCACTGAGAAGTCGCGGGCATCGTACTTGCTGGCTCTGTGCACCAGCTCGGTCAGCAGTTCAAACGACAGAAACTGCAAGAGCACGTGACAAAGTTACTGACAACCCCCCCACCCAAAACGCCACCATGATCCACGCGCGGCCTGGTTCTACAGGCGAGGAAATATTCTTAGGCAGCGACGGGACACGATAAATATCTAATTTTGTTCAGAGCACAAATGCCATTTTCTATTCACATTTTCTACTGTGAGGAGAGCCAAATATCCAAAGGGTTAAGAAAATATATGAGAAAAAATTTTACATCAGAAAGTTCTACTCCTCAACTGAGTTTCCTCAGAACCAGGGAAGCAAGGCCCTTATTTAATTCTCGGTGGGCAACCCTGGGGCTCACCTGGCGGGGGCACCGTTTGACAGACGTTCTGCCCTGGAGCAGAAATTCTCTTGGGAGAATTCCACAGGTTCCACATTCTATGGCGTAAACCCGCTTTGCTCAGATCTTCCCCAGCCAACTCAGACGGGCCAGGGTCCCGAGAGCACGCTGCTATATTTATTCATCACGCTGCGGTACCTGAGTGCCAGCGGCCGAGGCTGAAAGGCACGGGCGCGTCAACTCATGAGCTCCCGACCCGAGCCATCGCTGTGATGTCATAGGAAAAGCAGGCAGGGACTGCTCGGGCCCCAGCTGCCCAGGTGGGCATCCCGGCTCGGCTGCCTTTCCAGCTAGTGACTTTGGTTGGGGTCGTTACCTAAGCTCTCTCTGCCTGGTCTTCCGTCTATAACACAGGAGTGACCACAGAACACCCCTCGAAGCGCTTAAAGCAGAGCCTGGCTCACCATTAGCACCACACGCAGGCAGCCTACTACCACCACCCCGACCGTACGGCTGCAAGCCATCCGCCACGAAATCAACCGGCACCGAGCCGCACGAATGTGTGAACAAAAGTCAAGGAGCCTGAATTCTCATCCTGGCCCCACCACTTCCAGGCTGTGTGGCCTCTGGCGGCTCGCTGACCCTCTCTGTGATCCACGTAACGTCTATTCTACCTTCCTCACAATGCTGCTGGGAAGTCTAAAGGAAGCACAGATGTGAAAATGCTATTTTGAAAAAATGCAAAGATTTGTATCGCCCTTTGCCAAGCATGGCGTCAAGACAGTCTCCTAGGGGGGGCGCCTGGGTGGCGCAGTCGGTTAAGCGTCCGACTTCAGCCAGGTCACGATCTCGCGGTCCGTGAGTTCGAGCCCCGCGTCAGGCTCTGGGCTGATGGCTCGGAGCCTGGAGCCTGTTTCCGATTCTGTGTCTCCCTCTCTCTCTGCCCCTCCCCCGTTCATGCTCTGTCTCTCTCTGTCCCAAAAATAAAAAATGTTGAAAAAAAAAAAATTTAAAAAAAAAATAAATAAAAAAAGACAGTCTCCTAGGGGGGCCCCTGGGTGGCGCAGTCGGTTAAGCGTCCGACTTCAGCCAGGTCACGATCTCGCGGTCCGTGAGTTCGAGCCCCGCGTCAGGCTCTGGGCTGATGGCTCGGAGCCTGGAGCCTGTTTCCGATTCTGTGTCTCCCTCTCTCTCTGCCCCTCCCCCGTTCATGCTCTGTCTCTCTCTGTCCCAAAAATAAATAAAAAACGTTGAAAAAAAAAAATTAAAAAAAAAAAAAAAAAAAAGACAGTCTCCTAGGGGCAACATCTAATATTCAGTCGGTGCAAAGTGCCCGCGGTGGGGAGGAGGTGCGCAAGGGAATACCCGTGGTATAACTCAGTCTGACTG
This sequence comes from Neofelis nebulosa, assembly GCF_028018385.1. NCBI lineage: Eukaryota > Metazoa > Chordata > Mammalia > Carnivora > Felidae > Neofelis > Neofelis nebulosa. Next base: position 19,166,591 of record NC_080797.1, on the reverse strand, counting down.
TCTTCAATTTCAGACTTCAAACTTCAGGTAGTTTCGCAGTTAAGACAAGTAAGAAGTGTGGTGACCGCTCCTGCTGCCCTACCCAGACAGGGTCCCTGCAGGCCCCACCCCCCCTGTGTTCCTCTATTGAACAACTCCAACCCAGGGGCCTGGCCCGTTCCCCTGCCACCTACTTGGACAGCTCCATAGCCTATAGAGAGAAGCTGGGCTGGGATGTGTCCTTTCCAGAATGCTGTCGGGCCTTCCTCCAGCAAAATCTGTCTCGCAGCCTGGAGGATCCCGTGGTATTTTGCACCGGGATCACTGCGAGACAGGCGCTCAATCTGAAGCTAGGGATCAAAATTGAAAAAGTCAGGACAACAGGAGCAGGTGTGGGGTGAGAAGGAGAACTTTCAGAAAAGGTTAACAAAGGCAGCTAAGTGCTTCTCTTTGACAAAACTCCAAGAAGAGAGAACTTGCCCTCTAGCCCATTATGTGGAATGAGAGGAAAAAGGTACCTGGAAACGGATCTTGATGACATCCAAGGGGCTGATCATCACCCGCGTGACAAGTCCAGACACAGACCCAGCCACCGCCACCTCGGAACTGGAGATATTCCTGCCATCAGCTTGGGGGTCATAGCCAACCATCCCTGCCCCTGGCCCATACAACGTCCATCAGTTTCAGGCTGCAAGCAAGAGACGTGGAGTAAACACCAGAGCAAGTTCTTAGGGTCTCTGCTCATATGCCACCTCCTCAGAGCAGTCCTCCTGGACCATTCCATCTAAAACAGCACCTACATGCCCTCTTGTCCCCTCGCCCTGCTTTAGTTTTCTTTATGGCATTAGCACACGATGTTTATTCTGCACGCTTCTTGTCACCCTCCCCCCCTGGAATGTGAGCCCGTGAAAATGTGGCCTGGCTCCCATTTGCCCATCCCTGTATTTCCAGCGCCTGGAACAGAGCCCAGCATGGTGAGTGGTCATATTTGTTAACTGAATGAACAAACAGGCTTGGGCGGAAATCATTCACTTCCAGAGATCAGCTTGCTTTCCAAGACACCTGGCTTTATGGCCAACTCCCATCTAAGGTAAAGTCCCAGGCTGAGCCAGCATGACAGCAGATGAGCATGGAGGGAGACGTCAGACACGCAGGCTCCAGGAGCGGCCCATGGGACTCTCCAACAAGCCAACGTGATCCCAAGGAAGAGCCCAGAGACTCCTTAGCTTTCTCCATTGCCTCCCCAGCTGCAGCAATGGTGGTGGTGGGGGGGGGGGGGGCCTGCTAGGCTTTGAAATGATACTTCCCGGCCCACCCGATCCCTACCGACCTCCTCGACCTCACCCTGGACCTCTCTTCAGCCACTTCAATCAGGGTGGGCTCCGCTCCGGACAAGTTTCTGGAAAACACTGCTTGAGTTCCTACTGCCAGCCTCGCTTCTGCATCTACTGTCCCCCATGTCTGAAACACAGTGGCTCTTCCCCACCTCATATGCCCCCACTCACTCTTCCCCCGTAGCTCCTCCCCCTGCACCAGGGCTCAGCTAAAGAGCATCCCCGCCACGGACCGGACTCACGTCCTCTCTAGCATTCACAGCACTCGCTCTGGTTGAGAACCACTGTTCTCAAGAAACACTAGCAATGGTGTATAAAATGGCATGCATTACATCACTCTTTGTAAAACTGGATATAACACAAAGGGATGCATAAAAACACTAAGTCACATCCAAGCAATGGACTCGTACATCGCCATTAAGAAGAACGAGCCAGAGTGATACGCACACTTGAAAAGATGTCCATAATACACTGAAACGTGAGGCAAAAAAAAAAGCAGCAGGTTTCAAAACAGCATGTCTAGCCAAACCCCATTTTTGCAAAAGTAAACCAGCAAGACCTATGACACTGTGTATGGTAGTAGAGAGCACGGGGTAAAGTCTGGAACAGCGCACCCGTCAACAGGCTGGTTAAGATTACCTTTACAGGAAGGGTTGGGAAAGGAAGACAGAAAATACATCTCTCCCTTTCTCTTTCTTTTTTTTAATGTTTATTTTACTTCTGGGAGAGAGAGAGAGAGAGTGTGTGCGTGCACGTGCATGAGCGGGGGAGGGACAGAGAGGGAGACAGAGGTTCTGCAGTGGGCTCCCGACAGCAGACAGCCCAATGTGGGGCTCGAACTCACAAAACATGAGACCATGACCTGAGCCATAGTCAGACGCTTAACCGACTGAGCCACCCAGGCACTCCTCTCCCTTTTTCTTTACACAATTCTATATCATATGAATTTGTTACAAAACTAAATATAAATGATTTTAGAAGGGACCGCAGAACCAACCTAGTTTTTGAATACTAACAGTTACAATAAAGTCAGTGCCCACAGAGAGACAAGGTCCACCCCACCACTGATTCTTTTTCTCCTTTGGAACTCTGAGAGCCCCAAACTCACGCTTCTGAAAGTAGTAAAGTAGTGCTCCAATCCATCCTTAAAATTAACAAGGCATTTCCATGGGGCTCTCTCAGCAAAGTATTCTAAAATATTTTATTACAAGTCTAATGGTATGGGAGCACCTGGGTGACTCCAGTCGGTAGAGCATCCAACTCTTAACCTCAGGGTCATGAATTCAATCCTCACACTGGGCGCGGAGCCTACTTAAAAAGAAAAAAGTCTCAGGGCACCTGGGTGGCTCAGTCCTTTAAGCATCTGACTCTTGATTTCGGCTCAGGTCATGATCTCACAGTTCATGGAATCAAGCCCCGCATCAGAGTCTACCCTGACAGTGTGGAACCTGTTTGGGATTCTCTATCTCCCTCTCTCCCTGTCCCTCCCCTCTCCCCCGCCCCTCTCAAAATAAATAAACATATATTAAAACAAAAACAAAAACAAAAAAAGCCTCATGATGTGAAACTGCCACCCCTCCAGGAATGTGTCCATTTCTCGGCACTTTCTTCTCCACACTCTCAAAGGAGGAGGGAGATCTGGTCTTGCCCACCAACTTCTGAGACATTAATTCAAGCTGCTTCTCTCCAGGCACCTGTGAGAAACAGATGATTGACAGGCAAAACCTCGACTGCTGAGGTCTCACTGAGCAGAGTGAGCTCTCTGCCATCAGGAAGGGAATGAGGTATTTCTACAAATAAGCTGCTGTGCATAGCTGGAGATAACATTAAATCTCATATCAATAAACTTGAGTTTAAGTTCTGCCTCCCTAGTACCCCCAGAGGCTTATTTAACCTGGGTTCCCATCCCTCTCCTGGAAAATGAGAATGATGTCCGCCCTGCCCAGCCCAGACTGGTGGGAGGATCATGCACGATAACATATGTGGTAAAGTTTTGTAAAAAAAGGTAAAAGTTTTATACACGTAAAAGGGCTGGTTAAATATAGTTCAGTAGTGACCTTACGTTTCCCGCTTGCTGGATTTCCTTTTTGTACCAGTAAGCCTTGATATTTATCTAGAGACAAAATAAAAATGAAATAGAGCTATACGCATGATATATAGACTAGAGCACCCAGAGGATGGGGGGCCGCTGGAGTGAGTGGCAGGGTGGATGGGGTGCGTGAGAGTTTGCCTTGGCCAGGCCATCCCCCTTCTCTTACTGCGGAAGCCCCTGAGATCGGATATGAATGGTGAGCTCGGGTGCCCGTGTGCCCAAGTGTTCAACGGGGGGGTGGGGGGTGGGGGGATGTCCCCGCAGGTATCCCCGCGTGTGGACGCAGGCGTCCAGGAGTGGCTCGGAGCGTCTTCTCCCCGAGTCCGAGAAGATGCCAGCCAAACAGGCACCCACGTGTATGGATGTCCCGCGTGTGTGCGGTTTCGCCTCCTGCGCCGCTGAAGATGCTTCTTAGGTCAGGCGTGACACGAGTGCGTACAGACCCTGCTCCCTCGTGAGTGCTGGCGCGCGTGTGCGACCCCCGGGTCCCCAAACGCACGGTGAGGAAGAGGTAGAGGCCACTCACCCGGCACGAAGGGCGCGGCCCGGCTCCGCGCGCTTCTCTTCCTATCTACTCCAGCAGTCTCACAGCAACCCTAACTGAACTTGGCAGTAACTGACGGGCTCCGGGGCCAATCACTGAACAGCTTCCGACATACGCCGGACCAATAGTTGTACAGTCGTAGAACCGCAACACCTCTCGCAAGGTGTACCTGGGTAATGTAGTCCGCCGCTACGAAGGCGGGTCCCCGTGCAAGAAGTAGAGCTTTCTGGGAGATGTAGTCTCGCCGTGCGCGTGGCGCGTCCCCAAGTCAGGCTGCGCCCTTGGAGGTCTCGGCTCCAAGTGGTGTGTGGCTTTCGTCGTCCAACCGGCAGGTGGAAACTTAGGGTGCGCTGAACTTGACCCGTTTTTCTCAAAACCCTCGTAGTCTCAGAACCCGGAGAATCTAAACTTGGGAGAGATGGCGGGAAGTTTAGCTAAAACCTGGAGGACTTAGGAGTGAGACTAGACGGGTTTTTGAAACCAGGAAGAAGACGGCAAAAATGTAGAGGTTTTGTTTTCCCCTAGAGTTTATTATGCATAATTTCTCATTATAAAAATGATATAGAAATACATTACAGACCCTACAGAAAATGTAGAAACGAAGGGAGGAAGTGAGTCACTACCACTCAAGCCAAGTAGCATCAGCGTTTTTTGCGGGACCGTATTCCCGATTTTTAAATTGCATTTTCCACATTAGTGCAATCACTTTGACGCACACTTTTAAACCATTTTCATTGCACAAGTTAAAACATTCATACATATACAAAAGTAAAATAGCCTAATGAACACCATACAATCATTACTCAACTTTAACAATGAACCAATTCAAGGTCAATTTTGTGTCCCTTAATCCCTGCACCTATGTCGCCCCCTAACATTATTTTGAAGTAAATACCAGACAACATATGATTTCACCAGTTAACATTTCAGAATGTATCTTTAAAAGACAAGCACTCCCCTTTTAAAGCATATCCCCCAAACTTACCATCCCCACCCCCCAAAAGATTAACTATAATTTTTCTAATATTATCAAATCTCAAATTAGTGTTTGCATTTCCCTGATTGACCTATCACTTTTAATGACATTTAAAAATGTCATTTTTTTAAAAAGTTGGGCTAATTGCTATCCAGGCTATACACTGGAACTGGTTAGTATGTCTCAAGTCTTTTCAAATCTATGGTTTCCCTCTTCTCTGATTTTTGCTTGCAATTTCTTTCATGTTCTTCTCATTTCTTTTCCTTTCTTTCTCTATTTGTTTTATAAGAACCTAGGTGGTTTATCCCGTAGCGTTTTCCCCAGTCCGGATCTGGCTTGTGGCATCCGCATGGCATTGTTTTAACATCTTTCTCTGCCTCCTGTGTTGTTTGCTAGGAGGTCTGATCGGATCAGGTTTGATTTTTTATTTTACAAGATTACTTATGCGGTATTGCGGACTTCTATAAGGAGAATCACAGTGCCTGAGTGTCTCTCATTTTGTGATGTTTGCAGTCATTAATATCACCACACTGCCTGGGGGTTGTAAATAGTGACATCATTTCAGCATTTATTAGCTGGACTATCTGTAAGAGGAATATCCCTTCATTGGTTAATTGATTATATGAAGTACACTTCATAGAAGAAAGGCAGGATAAATGTGTGACTCTTTATTTTTAGCAGTTTTCAAAATAATTAACTGGTTCCCTAGTATCTTTCAAAGGTGATTGATCAATGAGATTTTTTATTGTTATTATCATTATGACCACAAAACATGTTTTATTTACATTTTTATTTGTTTTTTAAGTAAGCTCTATGCCCAACATGAGGCTTTAATTCACGATCCTGAGATCACGAGTCACATACTCTACCGACTGAGCCACCCAGGCGCCCCCACATAGGACATATTTTATATCTATCATTTGAACATATGGATTAAACAGATGTGTCCTCGGGGCACCTGGCTGGCTCAGTTGGTAGACCATGTGACTCTTGATCTCGGGGTTGTGAGTTCAAGCCCCATCTTGGGTGTAGAATTCACTTGAAAAATAAAATAAAATAAAGAACCATATTTGGCTAGTGGGTGCCTATTCAAGTTGCCTCTGAATCCTTTTGGCAAAATGTCTAGCTTCCTACTTTCTGGTGTAACAGGATTTCTGGTGTTCTAGGCTCATCACAAGTTTTAAACAGTTTTATTGGAGTATAACTGACATTATGTGTCTTTTAAAAATGTTTATTATATATATTATATATGTGTTTATATATATATATATATATATATATATATATATATTTTTTTTTTTTTTTTTTTTTTTAATGTTTATTTTTGAGAGAGACAGAGTATGAGCAGGGGAGGGGCAGAGAAAGAAAGAGTCACAGAATCCAAAGCAGGCTCCAGGGTCTGAGCTGTCAGCACAGAGCCCGATGCGGGGCTTAAACTCATGAGCCTTGAGATCATGACCTGTAAAATGTTTATTATATTTTTGAGAAAGAGAGCACAAGTAGGGGTGGGGCAGAGAGAGAGGGAGACAGAGGACCCAAAGCAGGCTCTGTGCTGACCACAGAGAGCCCAACGCAGGGCTCGAAATCACAAACCGTGTGATCATGACCTCAGCTGAAGTCAGACGCGCAACTGACTGAGCCACCCAGGCGCCCCAACAATTTTATGTTCTGACGTGTGGTGTATATCGCGACAAAAATAGCGAACATATGTCTGTGACTCCAAAACATTACTTGTGCTCCCTCACTATCCCACCCTCTTCTCCCTCCCTCTTCCCCAGGCACTCTCTGATCTGCTTTCTGTCATCATAGGTTAGTTTGCAGTTTATAGAATTTTCTATAAATGGAATTATATATGATGTCCTTTTTGTCTGGCTCCTTTGCCTCAGCATAATTATCTTGAGATTGATCCACATTGTGTGTATCATGAGTTGATTCCTTTTTCTTGCTGAGTAGTATTCCACTGTATGGATATACAACACTTTGATCATCCAGTCACCTGTTGATGAATATGTGGGTTGCTTCCAGTATGGGGCAATTACAAATAAAGCTGCGATAAATATTCACATATAAGTCTTTGTATTGACATCTGCATTCATTTCTCTTGGGTGCAAATCTCAGAGTGGAATGGCTGGATCATAGAGTCAGTGTGTATTTAACTTTGTAAGAAACTGCCAAAGTGTTTTCCAAAGTAGTTGTACCATTTTACTTCCCCACCCCCACCCCAGCAGGATGACATTTCTAGTTCCTCTACCTCCTTGGTAAGGTGATTCTTTATGAATCTATCCATTTTAACAGATATGTAGTAGTATCTCATTGTGGTTTTAATTTGCATTTCCCTAGTGCCATATCTTTTGAATATCTTTTTGTATGCTTACTTGCTATCCTTACATCCCCTTGGTGCTCAAATCTTTTGTCCATTTTTTAAGCTTTTTTTTTTAATGTTTATTTATTTTGAGAGAGAGAGAGAGAGAGAGACAGAGCGCGAGCAAGGGAGGGGCAGAGAGAGGGGGAGACACAGAATCTGAAGCAGGCTCCAGACTCTGAGCTGTCAGCCCAGAGCCTGATGCGGGGCTCCAACTCACGAACTACAAGATCATGACCTGAGCCAAAGTCAGATGCTTAACTGACTGAGCCACCCAGGCACCACTCTGTTGCCTATTTTTAATTGGATTGCCTTTTTTTTTTTTTTTAAAGGAGAGAGAGCAGGGGAGAGGGAAAAAGGGAGAGAGAGAGAGAGATAGGGAGAGGGAGAGAATCTCAAGCAGGCTCCATGCCCAGTGCCAAGCCCAACACAGGGCTCAATCCCATAACTCTGGGATCGTGACCTGAACCAAAATCAAGAGTCGGACACTCAACCGACTGAGCAACCCAGGTGCCCATGGATTGCTTTGTTTCTTAGTGTCGAATTTTGAGAGTTCTTCTGTTTTCTGGATATAAGCCCCTTATCATAATATATGTAGCTTCTCATGAGCTATGTGGCTTGTCTTTTCACTCATGTCTTTCAAAGAGCCCAAGTTCTTAATTTTAATAAAGTCAAGTTTATTCTTTTCCTCTTTTACGGATCATGCTTTTGATATCATATCTAAGAGTTCCTTGCCTAGCCAAAAAAACAAAACAAAACATTTTTCTTCTACATTTTCCAATAGAAATTTTATAGCTTTAGGTTTTACATCTAGGTCTCTGATCTCTTTTGGTGTTTGTTTGTTTGTTTGTTTAAGGAAGCTCTAGGCCCAGCCTAGGGCTTGAACTCACAACTGCAAGTCACATGCAGGATGCTTGGTTGCAGGAAGAGCATATGATTCTTGATCTAGAGGTCATGGGTTTGAACCCTACACTGGGTCTAGAGATTACTAAAAAAAAATAAATAAACTTTAAAAAAAAAAAAAAGAGTCACATGCTCTACTGACTGAGTCAGCCAAGCAACCCTGGGTTCATTTTTGTGTATGACATGAGATATGGACAGAAGTTCTTCCTCCTTTTTTTTTTTTTTTTTTTTTGGATAGTTCATTGTTTCAGCACTGGAAATCACTGTGGTTTTTGTTGTCGTTGTCATTGTTGTTGTCGAAAAGTCTATTCTTTTCCCATTGAATTACCTTTTGTAACTTGGTTGAAACTCAGTTGCTCTGGGGCGCCTGGGTGGCTCAGGTTGAGCGCCTGACCTTGGCTCAGGTCATGATCGCACTGTTCGTGAGTTTGAGCCCCGCATCGGACTCGCTGCTGTCAGTGCAGGGCCTGCTTCGGATCCTCTGTTCCCCTCTCTCTCTGCCCCTCCCCTGCACATGCTCTCTCTCTTTCACAAATAAACATTTTAAAACATCAGTTGTTCATATATACACAGAATTTTGACTTCTGCTTTCCTTTGACAAGCATTGTCCACATGGGAAGTGGATGGTTATAAATGTTATGGTGGCCCACAGTGGGCAAAACCAGGTACAGAAATTTGACATTTTGTCCTTCATGAAAATGTTCTCCACTTTGCCCTTCAGGGCACCCCCTCACCCCTACCCCCGGTCCTCACTCACCTCCTCTGTCTCTTTGCTGAGATTGGCTTATTTTGCCATGAAAGCCCAGCCTCTGTTATATCTCTGTTTTCATCAGTTTTGTGGACTGACTGGCTACCTCTCCAACATAATCTCTTCAGCTATGGAGATCTTTGGTTCTATTTTGTTCTGGACTAGAACAAGCCCACATTTTAGAACAGGTCTCCCAATGGCCACTCAATAGGTAAGGCAGCAGGACTTTGGCTACTGGCTAGTTGTAGGGTGAGTTAGACTCAGGGAACTACAGATCGCAAGAACTGGAAAGACTCATGGAAATCACGTAGTCCAGCCAGGGCCCAGAGGGGCTAGGCGGTGTGCCCAAGGTCCTTCAAAGGCAGATGGCAAATTCGCGGCCCAGCGGAAATGAGATCACTGGCAGGTGCCAGCCTTCCTGGGCTCACACCTTGGCTCCGGCTTTTGCATATTTAAAATCTGGTCATCTCATTTTAAGTTAAATATACTAAGTATATCCTATCGTGCAGAAAGAGAAACCGGAGAATAGCGGTTCCCGTCAGCTTGGGGAAGTGAATCCTTCTGTGACCTCATCAAAATTTACCCTAAAGAGACCTATTAAAAGCTTCTTTGGATTTCCCCTGCCTTCTCAGAGGAAGTAAATACCTCCTTGGCCTTGACCACATAGGGTTGGTATTTATCAACTCCTCCACCAATGATCTGTCCAATCACAGGCAAAAGAATCTCTTATTGCCCGAGCCGTCAGCTGTGCCACCAAGAAGAGTCCTGAGAGCCAGGAGGTAATTTGCTGTGGCTCTGTAGCCAGGCACGCCTTCCTTTGGGCCACAGTTTCTCTACCTATGAAGATGGAAGTGTTAGGGGCACCTGGGTGGCTCAGTCGGTGAAGTGTCCGACTTCGCACAGGTTATGATCTCGCTGTTCACGGGTTCGAGCCCCGCGTTGGGCTCTGCTGTCAGTTCAGAGCCTGCTTCAGATCCTCTGTCCACCCCCCCCCATCCTCCCCTGCATGCGCTTTCTCTCTCTCTCTCAAAAATAAATAAACATTAAAAAAAGAGGGCGAGATGGAAGTGTTGGACTACAGGGTGTCCAAGCTTTGCTGCCTCTGGGCTTCCAAAGGTATAAAAATATCTGCATTTTTAGTAGGCGTCCCAAGGGTTCTCAGCTTCAGCTGATGCCAGAATCATCTGGGGTGCTTATTTAAAAATGCGGGTATGCCTCCTTAGGGATACTCATTCTGATCAAGCAGGTCTAGCATGTGGCCCAGGAATAAGCATTTTGGTTGGTGGCCCATGTTTGGAGGAAGATTGAATTAAGGGGTACACATCTTAGTGGATCATCCCAGGCTCTCCTTATTTCTTTCTCCTTTCTTATGACTCTGGGTGAGATGAAGGGCCTCTATTCCCCATCATTTTTTTCCATCAAATATTTATTGAGGGTCTGCCTAGCCAGACACCGTTAAAAAAAATTTTTTTTATGTTTGTTTATTTTGGAGAGAGAGGGAGAGAGACAGAGTGTGAGTGGGGGAGGGACAGAAAGAGGGGGAGACAGAGAATCTGAAGCGGGTTCAAGGCTCTGAGCTGTCAGCACAGAGCCTGACGCGGGGCTCGAACCCACGAACCATGAGATCATGACCTGAGCTGAAGTCGAAGTTGGGACGCCCAATGGACTGAGCCACCCAGGTGCCCCCAGACACTGTTTTTAGATGCTGGAGATATAGCAATGAGCAAATCAGAATTTCTTCCCTTCTGGAGCTTTCTTTCACTTAGTAATACATACCTGAGTTTCCTCATATCTCTCTGTGGTGTGATAGCTTACTTCTTTTTAGAACCAATAGTTCACTGTCTGGATGCATCACACATTCACATACTGAAGCACATCTTGGTTGCTTCCACATTTTATTTACCTTTTTAAAGTTTATTTATTTATTTTTGAGAAAGACAGAGACAGCATGGGCGGGAGAGGGCAGAGAGAGAGGGAGAGAGAGTGAATCCCAAGCAGGCTCTTTACCGCCAGCTGCAGAGCTCAATGTGGGGCTCGAACTCACGAACCATGAGATCGTGACCTGAGCTGAAACCAAGAGGTGGACGCTTAATCGACCGAGCCACCCAGGTGCCCTGCTTCCACGTTTTAGTGATTATGAATAAAGCTTCTGTAAACATCTGGGTGTAGGTTTTTGTGTACATGTAACTTTCCATCATTGCCATTTACTTATTTTTTAAACTCAAATTTTAAAGTTTGAGAAAATCATCAAAGACCAACAACTGTAGGAGGGTTCTGGAGGAAGCTGGGGCAGCTTGCAAGGGGCCAAAGATAGGGGCATGTTTGACCAAGTTCCCTTTTCTGTCCTTTCAGATTCAGTAAATGATTCAAACAGCAGCGTACTAACCAAAGGGCGGGAAAACTCACACACACACACACACGAAAGAAAGAGGATTCACTGTCCGGTAGCTTTCAAGAGCTGATTTCTTATGCATTTCAACTTTCTTCTGCTCTTGTCAGCAGAGCCAAACATCAAGAAGCTATCAGGAATGTCAGTGTCAGCCCCAGGAGAAAGCTTTCCAAGTCTCCTGGAGGGGTCTCTGGGCTTCCAGCTTTCTGTGGTTTCCAGCATTTGGTTCTCTCTGACAAGATCATCCGCCTTCGTGGGTGACAACACCTCACCCATTACTCATTTCTGAGCTTCCCTGAGAAGGTGTTTCCTGCTGTGTCTGTGGGAAGCCCGTCGTCAGTCACCGCGTAACGCGCAGAGGAAGAGTGGGTGCAGTTCCATCACAGACGAAAGGCTGCTGTGCCCCAGGTCAACTGCAGACCACGTCTTCTTCCTCCACGACTTCTGATCTCACCAGACTCAAGAATGACTACTTCTGGGAACCTCAAACTTGGACGTAAAGTTGACAGTAAAAAAGACGAACGACCCAATAAACAAATTAGGCAAGAGAGCTGAACAGACATTTCACAAAGAAAGATACAAATGTGTAATAAGCAAAGCACAAAAACACCCGACAGCATAAGCCCAAAGGAAGTGCAAATTTGAAATGGCAATAAGGCACCACTGCACATCCACCGCAGTGGCTAAAGTTGTAAAAGACAGATAACACCAAACGTTAGCAAAGCTGTGGGGCAACCGGAACTCCGGCCCAGAGATGATTTTTAAGTAATCTCTACCCCTAACATGGGGCTCAAATCCAAAACCCTGAGATCAAGAGTCCTGTGCTCCACCAACTGAGTCAGCCAGACACCCCATTTTCAACTATTTTTTAAACGTTTATTTCTTTTTGAGAGAGAGAGACAGAGACAGAGACAGAGACAGAGGATCTGAAGCAGGCTCTGTGCTGTCAGCGCAGAGCCTGATGCAGGGCTCGAACTCATAAACTGCGAGATCATGACCCAAACCAAAACCAAGAGATGAACACTTAACCAACTGAGCCACCCAGGCGTCCCTCAACCATTTTTAAGTGTCCAATTTTGTGGCATTCACTCCATTTGCAATGTTGTGCAACCATCACCACTCTTTCTAAAATGTTTTTCTCACTCCAAACAGAAACCCTGTATCCATGACACAATAATTCCCCATTCCCCTCCTTTCCTGGCCCCTGGGAATCTTTTTTTTTAATTATTATTTTTATTTTTTAAAATTTACATCCAAATTAGTTAGCATATCGTGCAACAATGATTTCAGGTGTAGATTCCTTAGTGCCCCTTACCCATTTAGCCCATCCCCCTCCCACCACCCTTCCCGTAACCCTCAGTTTGTTCTCCATATTTACGAGTTTCTTCTGTTTGGTCCCCCTCCCTGTTTTTATATTATTTTTGTTTCCCTTCCCTTATGTTCATCTGTTTTGTCTCTTAATTTTTTTTTAAATTTTTAAATGTTTTTATTATTGAGAGAGCATGAGCAGGGGAGAGGCAGAGAGAGAGAGGGAGACCCAGAATCCGAAGCAGGCTCCAGCCTCTGAGCTGTCAGCACAGAGCCCGATGCAGGGCTCAAACCCATGAACCATGAGATCATGACCTGAGCTAAAGTTGGACGCTTAACTGGCTGAGCCACCCAGGCGCCCCTGTTTTGTCTCTTAAAGTCTTCATATGAGTGAAGTCATATGATATTTGTCTTTCTCTAATTTCACTTAGCATAATAGCCTCCAGTTCCATCCATGTAGTTGCCAATGGCAAGATTTCATTCCTTTTGATCGCCGAGTAATACTCCATTGTGTGTATGTGTATATATATATATATATATATATATATATATACACCACATCTTTATCCATTCATCCATCGATGGACATTTGGGCTCTTTCCATACTTTGACTATTGTTGATAGGGCTGCTATAAACATGGGGGTGCATGCATCCCTTCGAAACAGGACACCTGTGTCCTGTGGATAAATGCAGAGTAGTGCAATTGCTGGGTCGTAGGGTAGTTCTATTTTTAGTTTTTTGAGGAACCTCCATACTGTTTTCCAGAGTGGCTGCACCAGCTTGCATTCCCATGGGAATCTTTAATCTACTTTCCAGGTCTATGGATTTACCTCTTTTAGATATTGTATGTAAGTGGAACCATACAATATTTGTCCTTTTGTGTCTGGTTTCTTTCATTTAGCATAATGTTTTCAAGGTTCATCTACATTGTAGCACGAATCAGAATTTCATTCTTTTTTCTTTTACGTTTATTTATTCATTTTGGGAGGGGGAAGGGGCAGAGAGAGAAGGAGAGAGAAAGAATCCCAAGCAGGTTCTGCACCGTCAGTGTGGAGCCAGACGAGAGGCTTGAACACATGAACCACGAGATCATGACCTGAGCTGAAATCAAGAGTCAGGTGCTTAATGGACTGAGCCACCCAAGCACCCCAGAACTTCATTTCTCTTTTCTTTTTTTTTTTTTAATTTTTTTTTCAACGTTTTTTATTTATTTTTGGGACAGAGAGAGACAGAGCATGAACGGGGGAGGGGCAAAGAGAGAGGGAGACACAGAACCGGAAGCAGGCTCCAGGCTCCGAGCCATCAGCCCAGAGCCTGACGCGGGGCTCGAACTCACGGACCGTGAGATCGTGACCTGGCTGAAGTCGGACGCTTAACCGACTGCGCCACCCAGGCGCCCCCAGAACTTCATTTTTCTATGTGGCTGAACAATATTCCATTTGCACGCATACACCTCATTTTGTTCATGCATTCGTCTTTTGATGGGTATTTGAATAGTTTGGCAATTGTGGACAATCCTGCAACAAACATTGGCTTGCAAGTATCTGAATCCTTATTTTCAATTCTTTCATCGGGTCCGTGCCTAGAGGTGGAATTGTTGAGTTATATCGTAATTCTATGTTTAGTTTTGTTTGTTTGTTTGTTTGTTTTTAGGAATCACCAAACTGGTTTCCACAGCAATTTCACATCCGCACCAGCAATGTATGAGGGTTCCAACGTGTCCACATGCTTGTTAATACTTCTTTTCTATTTGCCTGATGCCACGTGCTTTTGCATACACAGTTTTCTCTTCTTTCCCCCAGCGTCTCTCTGAAGCCCTTCCTGACCCCATCTGAGTCTGTGTTTCACCCCCCCGCTTCCCCCATACCCTATCCCTGTCCTGAGACAGATCACTGGTCAGCTTCCTCCCTATGTTTTGAGCTCCCTGAAGGCTGGCGTTTGCCAACCTTCCCACTCTTCTGTCTCCAGCACCTAGCACAGATCCATGTTCAAAATGCTCAACACTTGGGGCACCCGGGTTGCTCAGTCGGTAAAACTACGGGGGAGCTTTCTACACGGAGGAGAGTTGAATGGAGAAAGACCGCGGGGCCTCGTTGGATGTCTTTTTTTGCGCACCTCTGGGGTGGGGATACACCTGCTTCTGAGGCCCCTTGAGCTCCGGAGAAAAAGAGGTGTCAGAGAATGTGGAAGATGAACGCTTGGTGGACATGCATGAATGGTAGGGTTTCAGGATTAGATTCAGCCATGACAGTGACGGGGCCCTACAGTAACAGCGGTTAAGTCCATCAAAGGGCAGGGGACACTGTCCAGGGCTGGTTAGGCCACTGTCTTCACGAATGTCCCACGGGCACAGAGGCCTAGTTCATCATGCCACCATCCCAGGCGTGGCTCTCACTGTCTGACCCCAGGCAGCAGCTGGAATTCTAGCAACAGGATGGAGGAAGGATTCGGAGGAGAAAGGGGTTCTGGGAGGGCTACGTGGAGCTCCCCCATGAGATTTTCACTTGAATCCTATTGGTGAGAATTCAGTCACAGGGCCACACCTAAAAGCTGGAGTGGCTGAGGGGCACCTGAGTGGCTCAGTCGGTTGAGCGTCTGACTTCAGCTCAGGTCATGATGTTGCGATTGGTGAGTTCAAGCCCCACATCCGGCTCTGTGCTGACAGCTCGGAGCCTGGGGCCTGCTTCAGATTCTGTGTCTCCCTCTCTCTCCGCCCCTCCCTCATTCCCACTCTGTTTCTTTCTCAAAAATAAATAAACATTAAAAAAAATTAAATAAGTGTTAAAAATTAAAAATTCATGTACAGGCTACAAATTGAGTGTTCCACTACTCTAGAAGAGGAGGGAAGGGGGTGGGGGGAGGAAATGACAGCCCGTGGCTCAAACCATGAGATCATGACCTGAGCCGAAGTCAGATTAATGACTGAGCCACCCAGGCGCCCCATGGACAGTCTTATTTTCTTATTTATTTATTTTTTTAATTAAAAAAAAATTTTTTTTAACGTTTATTTATTTTTGAGACAGAGAGAGACAAAGCATGAACAGGGGAGGGGCAGAGAGAGAGGGAGACACAGAATCCAAAGCAGGCTCCAGGCTCCGAGCCATCAGCCCAGAGCCCAATGTGGGGCTCGAACTCACGGTCCGCGAGATCGTGACCTGAGCCGAAGTCGGACGCTCAACCGACTGAGCCACCCAGGTGCCCCATTATTTTCTTATTTTTAAATATCCCACCCCCTTGTCAGCTGGATCCAGAACTCGGGCTGGGAAAGCAGGTCACTGTAGCTCTCCTGAGTCTGATAGGCCTCCCGAATGACAACTGGTGTGTTCGCTCTGAGCTCATGTAAGTGCCCCGAAGCGTAATGGGTGCAAACCTGGCCCTTGCCCTCACTCCTCCCCTGGTCCTGTCCTGCGCTTGGGAATCGAAGGGCACTGGGTGCCCCCTCATTTGTTCACTCCCGTTCGGGCCCGTTGAGCACTCCTGGCAGCGATTTCTGTGGTCGACCTGGTTCCTGGGGTGTGTGGCCTTCTGACTCTGGAACTGGCGGCACCTGTCGCTCTAGCTAGAGGCTGAGGGGAGCCCATTTACACCCCTCCCCGAGACCATCCGCCGCTCCTTTCTGCTCTGCTCTCGGTCAGCCCGAACCTGGAAACTACCCCACTTCGGGGCGTCTGTGTGTGACACCAGTGCGATCTCCGTAGTGACACCCCTGTTGATATGCAAGCCAGCGCGTGAGAGGATTTCACGGTCTGTGCGTGGTGGGCGGTGGGGGGCAGATGGGACGTGGGCCAGCTCCTGCAGGAGGCTGTCTCGGGCCCCCACCAGGGACAAGTGGGCCCTCCCCGAAGCAGCAGGAGGTGCAGTGTTAGGAGAGGTGGGGGCTGGGACGCTGCTAGAGAGAAATCCCGACAGCCTCCTGCAAGGCGGAGAGACTCCCGGTGGGTCTTCCCGGCCTCTAACACAGACGGAGCAACAGCCACCTCGCAGCAGACGCCGAGGGTCCCACCGGTCTTGTAGATGAGTGGCATGAGGCAGGGTGAGTTTGGGGAGGACAAGCACCGGTGCCCAGAACAAATCAGGATCACCTGGAAGGGGCTGATGGGGCCAGGGCAGTTCAAGGGCGTGAAGAGTTACGGCACAGCCCAGCCGGGTCCTCATGCCTTCTGGTCAGTCTCATGCCTTCACAGTCAGCTGGACTGTGTGCGTTCCGGTTCTGTGTGGCCACGTGACGTTGCGCTGGAACGTGATATGCGCCACTTCTACGCTTGGCTGGCCCATGAGGCCCCCCACGTTCTCTCCTCCCCGCCGCTGGCTGGATGCACTTGACATGCTGTACCACTGGGGTCGGGGGCGACGAGCTAAATGAGCAGCAAGAGAGCAATGCTGCCCCGAGACCAGCACCTTGCAGTCCTCCAGTCGCCTCCGCCAGTTCCCTGGGGCCTCGCCCCCCTCCGCAGGCTCGCGGCTCAGGAGGGCACGGCTGGCAGATTCTCTTGTAATTGTTCTGACCCTACCTCTTGTGCCCTTGGTCAGTCACTGGGCGCATGTTTGTGGAGATCGTCCTGTGGTTCGTTCAGGCCTCTGCTCAAATAGGAGTCCTCCCGAAATACAAATAGTAATCCCTTCGATTCCAGCACTTTCTCTTCCTGACAGCACTGTTTTTCTGTATAGCTCCCGGGTCTCTCTCTTTTTTTTTTTTTTTAATGTTTATTTATTTTTGAGAGAGAAAGAGACAGAGTGTGAGCAGGGGAGGGGCAGAGAGAGAGGGAGACACAGAATCCAAAGCAGGCTCCAGGTTCCGAGCTGTCAGCACAGGGCCTGACACAGGGCTCAAACCCACAAACTGCGAGATCATGACCTGAGCCGAAGCCGGAAGATTAACCAACTGAGCCACCCAGGCGCCCCAAGATCTTTAAAACAAAAGAGCCTCAGGGGCGCCTGGGTGGCTCAGCTGGTTAAGTGTCTGACCTCCGCTCAGGTCATGATCTTGCGGTTTGTGAGTTCGAGCCCTGCATCGGGCTCTCTGCGGTCAGCACAGAGCCTGCTTCAGATCCTCTCTCTCTCTCTCTGTCTCTCTCTGCCCCTCTCCCCCAAAATAAATAAACGGTAAAAAAAAAAAAAAAAAAAAAATTCAAAGGAGCCTCAGTGCTGGGAAGCACCAGGCTTTTCATCTCTCCTTGGCCCTGGGGCTAGAGCTGTGCTATTCCAGATAGCCTTGGGAAGCAGATCGGCAAGCAAATCTTAAGTCAGGCACTTGCATTACAAGAGAGGAAACTTGTTGGGGCTTACAAGGACCCTTAGGACCCTTAGGCTGCTGCTGATTGAGTTGGGTAACCCTGGGGTAGGGAGGGCAGGGGAGCAGACGGGGGGGCGGGGAGGATGTTGGGCTAGTGGAAGTTGAGGTGCTTGTGGGCAAATGTCTAGGAGCAGCATGGCCTCCTCCCCTGTAGCTCAGGACATAAATCTGAACAGGGGACCCAGGAAGAGAGGTTGTGGGCGTGGAGGCGGCCCTGAAGCCATGGCCCCGGCTGAGACCCCACACTTGCCACTCTTGGTGAGGAAACAGGGCCGAATTCTGCTGAGCCTGAGGAAGGCCAGGCCCTGAAGGCTGGACAAGGGGAGAGGAGGAAGCAACAGAGGCAGCGGCAGAAGGGGCAGGAGGCAAACCAGCGCTGGAGGTGCTCAGGCAGCCCGTTTGTGCTGTGAGGACCCTCCCCGAGGCTATCCTTAGCCAGCCCCTCAGCCTCCACCCCACCCAGACTGTGGCCCCCCCCCTGCCCTGCCACACTTTCCCTCCTCTGCTGAGAAACCTTCCCAGATTCCAGGACCAAGTGCAGACTCCTGACCCTCAGGAAGGTGTGATGTAGGGGGAAGCGGGGAGGCCCAGGTCTTTATTCCAGGCTGTGTGACCTTGGGCAGGGCCTTAAACTCCAACTCCCTTGTCCGTCTGTTTAAAAAAAAAAAAAAAAAAAGCCAATGTCGCTGCCAGGTTGGCCTGAGGATCCATGATTGTGTGTAGGTGTTTTCAAACTTTTTTTTTTTTTAATTTTTAAAGCTTATTTATTTATTTTGAGAAAGAGAGAGACCATGAGCAGGGGAGGGGCAGAAAGAGAGCAAGAGAGAGAATCCCAAGAAGGCTCCACGCTATCAGCACCGAACCCGATGCAGGGCTTGAACCCACTGAACCGTGAGATCATGAGCTGAGCCGAAACCACGAGCTGGATGCTTAACCGACGGAGTCCCCCAGACACCCTGGTGTTTTCAAACTATGAAGTGCAATGGAACCAGTACTGATTACGATCTTGGCTTTCAAGGCCTTTTACAGTCTGAGCCTGGTTCTCTGGGCCAATTCCTCAACTCTTTGGCCCCCTAAGTTCCTTCTGAGTGTCCCTGGCTGTAGCCAGCATCCACTTTTCTCTCTGATCTGAGGCCAAGGGCTCTCTTCCTCTCTGCTTGTCTACTTATCCTCAGCCTGACGCCACAACTGACCCACGCCCCCCCCCCCTCCCCCGAGGAGCCTTTCCTGACCAGCTTCCCGTGAGCTCTTGCTCTGCCACAGCCTCAAAAACCCACATGCCTGCCTTCCCTCCAATTGATGTCGCTGGTCTCTTCGTCCAACTGAGGAGCTGCTCCCTGAAGCCAGGACCCCTCCTTGACCTGCCTGTGGCCCTGCCCTCTGGCCACCACCACCAAGCCCAGCACCCCGTTTCAATAGCCACCTGCTGGCGGGGCTCATCTGCAGTCAGGAGCCGCAGAGCAGTGGTTAGGACCCAGACTCTAGGTGACCTTGGACAGTTTGCCTCCTATGCTTTGGGAGTAACCAGGAGGTGACCTTGTACAAGCTACCTTTCTCAGCCTCAAGAAAGTTTGAAAAGCTATGTGGGGGTTGCCCAGGATACTGTGGGCTCCTCGATGCCAGCTCCCACACCTGGTAATCCATGCATGCATGCCAGCCCACTTCCGGTCAGCCCTGTGCCCACCCACGGCTTCTGTTCTTGTTGAGGGCAAAGAAATTCATCCATAGTTTCCCTCTTTTATGTTTCAACCTTTGACCCATTTGAAGCCTACCCTGGTGATCGTTGTGAGGTTCGACCCAGCTGTCTTTTTTCAGAAGGGTACCCGTTGTCCAGATTATATTTATTAAAAGGTCCATTGTTGGGGTGCCTGGGTGACTCAGTCGGATGAGCGTCTGACTCTTGATTTTGGTTCAGGCGAGGATCTCATGGTTCGTGAGTTCAAGCCCCCACTTCAGGCTCTGCTGACAGGGCAGAGCCTGCTTGGGGTTCCCCCCCCCCCCCCAAATGAACATTAAAAAAAACAAGAAAGGTCCCTTTTCAGCTCTGAGATTTGAGAGGATGCATTTTACACTCTGAGTTTCCATATGCTGGGGGCCTGTTTCTGGGCTTTCCGTTCTGTTGCTGTTAGTGGCCCTGCTGGGCATGGCCGCCAGGCTCATTCCTGAGTCTTCCCAGGAGGTGGGGGTGTCCGATGCGCCACCCCTCTCCCACTGCTCTCCCTTCTCAGGTTCTCCTGGCTCTTCTGCTTGTTCATGTTTTCAATGTAAACTTCAGATAGTTCCAGGAAAAAAGCCTCTGGGTGTTTTTATTTGGATCGTGTTCAATTTATAAACTACCTTTGGAAGAATTGACATCTTTATGACGTTGGGTTTTCCTCGCCAAGAACACAGCTCCGCCTTTTCAATTTCATGTCCTTTGGGAATGTCTCCGAGTTTTCCTCGGGGAGGTTTTGCACGTTTCTTGTGATGTTTATTTCCAGATATTTTATCTGTTTTGTTGACATTGGAGATCAGACCTTCTCTTCCAACACGCCATCTCACTGGTGGGTGTTTACATGTAGGAAGGTATCGATTTCTCCATACGGGTTTTTATCTCACTTTCCTCCTGAATTCCTGGACTGTTTGAAGTGGTCTGGCAGTTGGTGTCATACAGATAAAATTGTTTTTAAATCTCAAGTTTAAACCCCACAACTAGGTGAGCTCTAAGAAGGCTCTTCCACTGCTTCTAGATCTCCCTGCACCGGGATCCCACAGAATGAGTTTAATGAGCAAATGACAGACTGAGAGATGGGGGGCTTAAATGGGATGCTTGATGACTCCTTGTCATGAAATTGCCTTAAATCTGTGCCAACATCTTATTTGCACAAAATTCTTTTTTTTTTTATTAAAAAAATTTTTTTTTTTTTACATTTTATTTATTTTTGAGAAACAGAGTGAGACAAAGCTTGAGTGGGGGAGGGGCAGAGAGAGAAGGAGACAGAATCTGAAGCGGGCTCCAGGCTCTGAGCAAGCAGTCAGCACAGAGCCTGATGCGGGGCTCGAACCCACAAACTGTGAGATCATGACCTGAGCCGAAGTCGGACGCTCAGCCGACTGAGCCACCCAGGCGCCCCACAAAATTCTTTTTTTTAAATATTTATTTTTGAGAGAGAGACACACAGAGCATGTGTGGGAGAGGGGCAGAGAGAGAGGGAGACACAGAATCCAAAGCAGATTCCAGGCTCTCAGCTGTCAGCACAGAGCCCGACGCGGGGCTCGAACTCATGAACTGCTGGATCATGACCTGAGCTGAAGTCAGATGCTTAACCGAGTCACCCAGGTACCCCCCCCCCCTTTTTTTTTTTTTTTTTTTATTCAAAACATTTTGTTCTAAGGGAGACAAGTTCTTTTACAAATGCTTTCTGCCCATAAAATTTCAATCACTTTTGTAGCCTGAGTAAAGTAACCTGTGGGGAGAGATTACCTTTTTCCGAACAAAATGCCAGATCTGTCAGGATGACTACTGTCAGGCAAAAAAATAAATTTAAAAAAGGCAAAACAACACGTGTTGGCAAGGATGTGGAGAAATAGGAACCCCCATGTCCTGATGGTGGGAATGTAAATTGGTGCAGCCACTGCAGAAAACAGTATGGAGTTTCCCCCAAAACATTACAAATAGGCCTACCTAATGATCCAGTAATCCTACTTCTGGGTATTTATCCAAAATAATTGAACTCAGGATCTCAAAGAGATATCAGCATTCCCGTGTTCATTGCAAGGCTAGTCATAGTAGCCAAGACTTAGAAACAACCTAAATGTCCATCAACAGACGAGTGGATAAAGAACATGTCACACGCACACACAATGGAATACTACTCATCCTTAATAAAAGGAAATTCTGCAATATGGGACAACAGGGATGAACACTGAGGACACTGTGCTAAGTGAAACAAGCCAGTCATGGGAGGACAAATAGTGGATGCTTCCACTTACATGAGTCTAAAATATCAAATTCGTAGAATCAAAGACTAAAATGGTTAATCAGCAGGCATTAGGTTTCAGTTAAGCAAGATGAGTAAGTTCTAGAGATCTGCTATGCAACACGGTACCTATCGGTCAATGATAACGTATTGTACACATGAACATTTAAGAGGGGAGCGGCGCCCTGGGTGGCTCAGTCGGTTGAGGTTCCTGACTTTGGCTCAGGTCACGATCCTGCAGTTTGTGGGTTTGAGCCCTGCGTCGGGCTGTGTGCTGACAGCTCAGAGCCTGGAGCCTGCTTTGGATTCTAGGTCTCCCTCTCATTCCTCTCTCCCCGACTTGTGCTCTGTCTCTCTCTCAAAAATAATAAACATTAAGAAAAAAGAAAATTTAAGAGGGGAGATCTTGTGCTAAGTTTTCTTATCACAATAAAAAAAGAAACAAACATTGTTGGCTAAAATAGCTGGTTCTGGAAGCTCATGGAAGAGGGGAAGTGGGAAATACACATTTAAGGGAAAAAAATTCTTTGCAAAGCTCCCGGAGGATTCTACTGCAGGATGAGACTCCTCCTCCTTTGATAGGATGGGCCAGGGATCAGACGCCCAGAGGCAGTAATGAGGGTCTTGTCCAAGCCCTTAGAGCCTCACTTCCTTGTGGAGTCATCCTGTTTCAGTGCTAGTAGGTATAGACCAGAGAGAACACGGTCTTCCTACTCTCCAGCTGCACCCCTTACCCTAAGAGGTGAAAACAAGGGGCAGATGCATTTAAAAAACATTACTAATTGGGGGCGCCTGGGTGGCTCAGTCGGTTGAGCGGCCGACCTCAGCTCAGGTCATGATCTCGCGGTCCGTGAGTTCGAGCCCCGTGTCGGGCTCTGGGCTGACAGCTCGGAGCCTGCAGCCTGTTTCGGATTCTGTGTCTCCCTCTCTCTGACCCTCCCCCATTCATGCTCTGTCTCTCTCTGTCTCAAAAATAAATAAATGTTAAAACAAAACAAAACACATTACTAATTGGTTTTCCTCCAAATCCTTGCTGCCTTTTCTGGCCTGGCAGGCAGGTCTGAACTTCAGAAAAAGATGGCTGGACTTCCCCCCAACCTTCTACCCTTGAAGACTCCTAAAGCAGCTGGATGTGGTGGGGGAAAGCTTTGAAGTCTGTCTCCGTCAGCTCAGGCTGCTATAGCAAAATACCAGAGACTGGCGAGTCTGAGATCACAGTGCTGGCAGATTCAGTTCTTGGTGAGGGCTCTCTTCCAGGCTTGAGACGCTGCGGCATCGCTGTTGTCTCACAAGGTGGAGAGAGAAAGCTCTGGTTATAAAGGCTCTAACCCAACATGAGGACCCCACCCCCATGACCTCACCTAATCTAATTCCCTCCCAAAGGGCCTGCCTCCTCATACCATCACACTGGGGGTTAGGGCTTCAATATTTGGATGGGGGGGGGGGAGGGGACACCCACATTCAGTCCATGGCAAAGTTCGTAGTCCTAGCTCCGGATCCTACGAGTTGTGTAACCTTGGGCGAGTTACCCAACGCCTCGGACCTTATTTCCTCATCAATATGATGGAATACAAAGTCTGCCTCCTAGGGTTTTGGGAGAAGTGAGTAATACATAAGATGTCAAGCACGATACCAGAAATAGGGTATTTGCTCAATACAGGTTTCTCCTCTCTGTCCATCTGCGGCAGAGGCTGGCTGTCATCTTCTCCTCTCACATTTCTCATCTCACAGTTTGTGAGTTCAAGCTCTGAGTTAGGTTCTGCACTGACAGTTCGCTCTCTCCCTAGCCCCCTGCCCCTCCGCCACTCATGCTCCCACTCTCTCTCAAAATAAACTAAAAACAAAACCACCAAATGAACACACGCTTCAAGAGCATATTCAGCGTCTCCCTGTTCTTTAGTGTAAAACAGGGCTCAGGCCTGGAGAATGTGCATTTCATGGAAACATGGTGTCTTGGGGGAATGAAAGCATTTCTAAGGCACCAGATACCATTCCATGTTCATTCTTCCCAGTTATCCAGGCGCTCTGGTAAAGCAGAGCTCCATCCACACATCGCCGAGTGTAAGCAGGTCAAGGGGGCAAGACAAGGAAAGGCAGACTTCCCGTGCCCCTGGCCTTATCTCTTTCCATGACGTCAGTGTCTGTGCCCTCAAGCACCATCTTGGAGTACCTGAAGGTGGGGTCTGGTGCTGCAGAGACTGCCTTGAAGCCCTCGATGGGAGCTGTCAGCACTGCTCCCTCTGCAATCGTGTTTGAAAATGAGTCTGTTACCAGTGAGCCAGGGCGTACTGGACCTCCTGCTGCTGCAGGGCCACCGCAGTGAGTGCAGTAGGAGGAAGTCTCAAGGCCACTTGTCCGCCTAACTCGCCTAACTCGTAGGCATCAAACGCAGCTGAGCTGTCCATGGTGCATGCCTCCCCAGGAATTACACATTCATGGCGGAAGGGGATCCAAACACCAAGAAACCTGTGACCAAACTCTGCAAAAGCATCACCGTTCCCATTAATTCCAGTGCTGTTCTGACGCAATGAGTCAAACAGAGCAAAAAGCCACAAGGAGGCTGATGGGCAGGGCCTTAAGTTCTCACTAAAATGGCCCCACTTTGGGAACAACTGCTCAGCTTCGGAGTGGCTAGCACAGGTGGTCCAGGAGACCAGCGGTCCAGTATCCACTGAGGTCATCGAAGAAATGCCAATTGAAAACTACTGCACAAGTAGGGCGGCCACAAATGAGGTAGTGTGCTGAACTGTATTTAAGAACTAGACACGAACACGGGGCCCCTGGGTGGCTGAGTCGGTTAAGTGTCCTACTCTTGGTTTTGGCTTAGGTCATGATCTCATGGTACATGAGTTTGAACGCGGCACGGGGCTCTGCATGGACAGTGTGGAGCCTGCTTGGGATTCTCTCTCTCCTTCTACCCCTCCCGCACTCTCTCACTCTCAAAATAAATAACTTAAAAAAAAAAAAAAAAAAAAAAAGATTCTGTCTACCTCCTTCTTCCTCTCCCCCACTGGCACAGTCTCCCTATTTCTTGCTCTCAAAAATAAAACACAACAACAACAAAAACACACACAACACAGACCAAGAAATTCCTTGGGTTCAATTTCCATCAGGCTCTCCCCAAACAACACTTGTTTGGTCTAGGACAGCCAGCATGATGTGGTCAGACACTCCTGGTCTCACCTTGCAACAGCCAGCTGAACAGACGCTTTTTTTAGCTACTTAGCACATGGAGACTGCTTCAACACACAGCATTCTGTGCCTCTGCCCTTTATTTAAGGGAGGGGGAGAGGGGATGAGAACCAAAGAAGCCATGCTCTTTTGGTTAAGCATCTGACTTGGGCTCAGGTCATGATCTCAGTTTGCAGGCTCAAGCCCCACATCGGGCTCTCTGCTGTCAGCAAGGAGCCTGCTTCAGATCCTCTGTTCCCCCTAATCTCTCTGCCCCTTCCCCTGCTCACGTGCTCTCAAACATAAACGTTAAAAAAAAAACCCAAAACACCAGGCATGCCTGGCTGTGCCCTCAAGCATCTCGGAGCACCCAAGGGTGGGGTCCAGGCATCCACATTGTGAACAAGCCCCCCCAGGGACCCTGATGAACAGCTGAGTATGGGCATCCCTAATTCAGGGGCCCAGCAAAACCCACATGCTCCCCAAGGGGCTAGGTGAGTCAGAAAACAGGACACAGGAGTCCTGACATCGGACATAGCTTTTAGGTTTTTACTTTAAGACGAAAGGGGGAAAAAAAGAGAAAAGATACAGAGTGAAGAATTCATTGTATGTTTATTATTCACAGTTAATCACTACCTACCAAATGCTATCCGCAGAGTTAAAGGATTAAGTACATAAGTCTTTTTATTTAAACACTGATTTTTTTTTTAAATATATACACACAAAACTTAGTTTAGCAAGGCTTCATGATATACACCAATTCCAAAATAAAACAATCAAATGGTCCAGGTGTAGAATGCCAGAGATTCCTCTTATCATCACCAAGGAAAGGAGAAGCTACCAGAAAGAGTGTGAGGTGGCAGATGCTCCATCCAGAAGAGCAGCTGCCTCCGGGGCCTCTGAGTACTCCGGGCCGAGTCCCGCTCCATAACCAAAGTCCAGGGAAGACTCCAACCTCCAACCAATTGGAGACTTCAGAATCCAAAGGACGTCACCAACTCCGGGCAGCCCCATTTTTTGTTGCAGGAATGGGATCAGGTGGAGAAAGTTCACAGGCACATCACTATGAGGGGCAAGCAGCTGACAAGGCGTGCAGAGAGAGCTCTGCCATGGACACGGCCTTCCTACATTTCCCACTTGTCCTTCCCCAAACAGTCCCTGCCTCACGGAGACACTTCCTTGGGCGGGGGGGGGGGGGGGGGGGGGGGGGGGGCGGGAGAGCAGCTATAAACACAGCCCACTGGGAACAGAGACACGAAAACCCAGCCACTTCATCAACGCTGCCCCAGTGCTCGCCTGGGCAGGTTAGGGAGGCAGCACAAACGAAGAAAGCCACGAACAGACACCTCTGTTTCAGAGCAAGAAAAATGGAAGCTCTCATTTTCTACCCCAGTGCTGGAACACAGTACAACCTGGGACAGTCACAGAGGGACGTTTTAATTTCCTTGGGCTTTCCTGTTTGGAACTTGCTGGCTCTAGGGTTTTGTGTCTGGAGGGGGTGGGGGGAGGGACGGTGGGCGCTCTGGAGTTGAGGAGGGGCAGACAACAGCCTAGATCACAAGGTCAAGGACTCTGACCCCCCTCCTCCCTAGGTTAGATCCAGTCCCATGTGGGAGAAGCTGTAACCTCTCCTCCCTCCCCGGCAGCAGGCGCCACTGCAGACCCCAGAGGGCTGACAAATATTAAAGCTGAACCTTCCAGGCTCGTGGCTGCGGACAGGCAGAAATGCCCACACCCTCCACCTGCGCTGGCCTCCTCTCCTCTACCCCACTTCCTCTCTCCCTCCCCCTACCCAGGGAGGATGATGTACACAGAGTAGGAGACAAATTGGCTGAAAAGCTCTGGACTGTCTTTAACTTATTTAAAAAAACAAAACAAAAAAAAAAAAAAAAAAAAAAAACACCACTCGTAAGCAACTCTTGAAATAAGGAAAAAGGCACTATGAAAAATCAACGTGCTTAATGATACCACATGGAGAGAAAACAACATAGAAAAGAGACAAAGGTTTTCAGGTTGACTTTTCTCGGGAAGCCGTGAGGGGCCAACAGTCCTTCCTTTTGCCCTGCTCCATTTCCAACTGTGTCACAAGACGCTGGGGCTGGGGGCCGCCCCTCTGGCAGAAGGTGACCAGCAGGGGCTGCCACCCATTGCCCTCTCCTCTGTGCATCGACGAGGAGCACAACGACGGCTGTTCTTTCTTTCTTCTGTCATTCCGACTACGACAGACAGTTTGCATAGAGAAAATACCAGCCTGCTTGGTTTCTTTTCTTTTATTATTGGCATCAGCTAGGACTATATGTGGTATTAGACGTCATGCACTGATGGACAGAAGAGGAAAAGGATGAAAAAGAGGAGAAAGGAGCAGCGGTGAAAATTTGTAATAAAAACTCTTTTCTTAATTTATAGGTAAGTTTTGGCATTTTTATATCCAACACCCCCTCCCGCCCCCCCAAAGTTCCAACCAAAGTGAGAGGGTCACCAGGTGACCCAGCCAGGTGTTCTGAGCTCCCTCACGGGCTGCTGTTAAGGCAGCTCGTGGGTTTAAATCTTTTGTATGTGTTTTAAATTTTTCACTTTCTTTAAATAATCTCTTCTTGATTCTTAGACGTTCCGGTTCACAGGGGTGACGTAATTGCGGGGAAACATGCCGGTCTGCCCGTGGCAGGCCCCTTTCCACCAGTTGGGATCTGAGTTATCCATGACGTGGATAAAGTCTCCCCGACGGAATCCCAGCTCTCCATCCTCCTGGGGATCAAAGTCAAAGAGGGCCTGGACGTATGTTGGTTGCTGCAGAAGAGGGGCAGGGAAAGAGCACATGCTGGGTCTCTGCTCACAGCCAGCCCCCTGCTAGGTGGGGCTGGTCACAAGGGCGCAACAGATGTGTGTGACTCTTTATGTCTCCTGAGATGACCTCCCATTTCTCCTCCCCCTCCATTTATCCTTATAGGTCCTACATCTACTCTCGTGGGTACAGAGTACTTTCACCAAAGCCCACAACACGCCAGAACACGCTGGAGTCTATTCCGCCACGGCGGCCAGGGCACCACACCATCGAAGCAAGTACTGCTTTCTCAGGGAAGGAACTTGGGAAACAGCAATCAGGCTTTGGTTTACAACTCCAGGCTTTGAAAAGGCTTTACTTCCCATCACTTTATTGCTTATGAAGTCCTTAAGGTTTTACAGAGTCAATAGCTTAAATAAAGTAAGGTGGAGGGCCACCTGGGTGGCTCAGTCAGTTAAGTGTCCGACTCTTAATTTCTGCTTAGGTCAGTTCGAGCTCCACACTGGGCTCTGTGCTGTCCGTGCACAGCCTGCCTGGCATTCTCTCTCTGCCCCTCCCCCCCACTCACGCTCTTCAGAATAAAAACTTTAAATAAATAAATAAAACAAACAGGGGCGCCTGGGCGGCTCAGTCGGTTAAGGGTCTGACTTCAGCTCAGGTCATGATCTCATGGTTCATGAGTTCGAGCCCGGTGTTGGGCTCTGTGCTGACAGCTCGGAGCCTGGAGCCTGCTTCGGATTCTGTGTCTCCCTCTCTCCCTGCCCCTCCCCTGCTCATGCTCATGCTCTGTCTCAAAAATAAATAAAAACATTAAAAAAATTTGTTTTAAACAAACAAAAGTGGAGCTCCCCGTAACATAGGAATACAGGAATGAGCGTGGACTCCACTCCCTCAACAAGCGAGGTTTCCCTCCTAACTTGCTTCCAGCGATACAATATTGGACAGTGTTAAAGACCGTTTCCCTAGAGAGACATAGGTGGTAACCAGCCACGCACTGCCTCAGCCGAGGGAGCCTCTGGAAAAGGCAAAACTATTTTGTTTCAACCACAAACCTTTAACATGAGCTAAAGGTAGTATTTTGAACAGTGAGCACAGAAGCCCTGGCGGCAACCCTCTGAGAAGGTACTGGCCTGCCCGAGGAGCTACTCTGAATCGCTCAAAGTGATCCCAGTCTCTCTGGTGAGGCTTACCTGCGGCACCTGTTCTATGTCCCGGAGGAATATCTGCTGGTTTCTGGACACGGATGTAGATCTGTGATAATCTACCAGCTCATTCAAAGAGTTGAATTTCACCACCCAGAGGAAGTACTTCCCAGCTCCATCTCGGAGCACCTTGAAGTGCTGCACGTCATTCCCAAACCTGGGGGCGCAGAGAACAGGTCAGAGGGCTCTGTCCTGGCTCCCTGGGGGTCACCAGCCCATCAGATCAAGGAGGGGTCTCATGAGGACTAGTATTCTGGCAACACTCCTCACAGGCTGAGGCACAAGAAGACTCCCTCGCTGGAGAGTTAGGACACCAAGTGCTCCTGAGAAGCCTCTAGGGGACTGATGCTTACCAGTGATGACAGGAAGTACCCTGGCCAGATAGGGAAACCCTGTCCATCAGGTCAATTCTGAAGATGTTTGTAAAACAGAAGAGAATGGCCTAACCTATGGCATGCCTCTGCGTGCCCTGCACTGTACCACATCAAACAGAACCTCACTCAAGGCAAAGAATGTGACTTCGTTAACTTTTCAAGCAAAAAAATAATTAAAACCTTATGTGAGATTTCAAGATGACAAAAGGTGGGACAGGAAGGAGAGAGAGAGGAGGGACTGGACATACTTTCAACAACTTTCCTGGAACTGGGACAGTTTAGTCATGATTCCTGCGTAGGGATTTTAGTTCTACTCATGGGAGAAAAGTATCAGAACAAAAGAACGTAGCAGAACAGTAAGTCCAAGAGGCTTGCCTATCACCCTCTTCCATCAGCCCACAGAAGTGGGACCGCGACTGGGTGCTGACCGCCCCTGACCACAGTGCTACGTGGCTGGGAGCAGCAGCTCAGCAAGGCTCTGCCTGTCCTGCTCACTGCTGGGTCCTCAGCAGGGGCACCAGTGCTCAGCCCTCACCAGGCACTTGATGAACATCTGTAAATGAAGGACAGCGTCTCTTCTCTTCTTCAGTCTTAAAGGGGGAAAGAAATGGAAAAACTTCTTAAAAACCACCCAGCAGGTGGCAGCACTGGGCCTCAAGCAGGGGATTCCATGAGTTCAGAAACCGTGTTGCTATTTCATGGGAATCCCTGTGTGCAGCGAGGAAGGAGGCCACATTCAAGAGACACTTCTGACTCCACAGAAGCCACAGAAGCCTACCCCCCACCGGTGTGAGGCAGACAGTTTCTAAAAGGTATACTGGGTCCCAGACAGTGAGCTGTTACCTACCACAGTGTTTTCCATCACTGACTCACATCGTGACAACAAAGAAACATCTCAGAGACTGTGGATTCTTGAATCTCCTTTGAGAAGGTTTTTTTTTTTTTTCCCAATGTTTATTTATTTATTCTGAGAGAGAGACAGGGAGGGGCAGAGAGAGATGGAGAGAGAGAATCTCAAGCAGGCTCTGCACTTGCAGCACAGAGCCCAATGTGGGGCTTGATCCTATGAACCGTGAGACCATGGCCCTGAGTATCTTGAGGTGCAATTACTACCTTGGTGTTTCTTGTTATCCTGTGTTTCATCATCTGTTTCCTTACGTTTTATGCTGATCTGAGTAGAAATCAAACACTATCAAACGAGGAGGACAGGTAGTTACTCGTGGGTTAGTTCTGAGTGACGGCCACCACCATGGCAGGTGGTATGAGGTTGGAGGCCTTGATTACCAGTAAGTACTGTGCATGCTCACGAGGTAGCCACTGGCAATCTCCTGAAACCATTCCGTTTTATCAAATAAAACTTTAGGGGCGCCTGGGTGGCTCAGTCGGTTAAGCATCCGACTTTAGCTCAGGTCACGATCTCGCGGTCCGTGAGTTCAAGCCCCCATGTCCGGCTCTGGGCTGATGGCTCAGAGCCTGGAGCCTGCTTCCGATTCTGTGTCTCCCTCTCTCTCTGCCCCTCCCCCGTTCATGCTGTCTCAAAAATAAATAAACGTTAAAAAAAATTAAAAAAAAAAAAAACTTTAAAGAGCCCATGCATTTACTGTTTCAAAAATAAAATTTGAAACAGATGTTATTACTACCTTCAACAACACAAACACCTAGGGGGCACCTGGGTGGCTCAGTGGGTTAAGCATCTGACTCTTGATTTCAGCTCAGGTCATGATCCCAGGGTCGTGGGATGCAGCCCCACATTGAGCTCTCAGCTGACAGCCGGAGCCTGCTTGGGATTTTCTCTGCCTCTCTCTCTCTCAAATAAATGAAACTTAAAAAAAAAAAAAAAAAAAAGGCATTGGTAGAAGAGGAAAATTCTGATGATAATAATTAGACCCGGTTTGACTTTTTCATGTTGGGACTAAAAAAACTCACTCTATAGGACACTGATCTGTGAAGTACTGTATCACAAAAAACTGCCTCCCATACCTTCAGTGAGGAAAGGAACACAAAAATTCAGTTTAAATCTACATTTCCAAAAATCGTACTGGTTCCTAAAATGAAACAAGATATTCAGTTGATTCTGGAAACTGAAATATCTACATTCTGTGCAAATGGCAAATAAATCGTCTTACGGGCTTCGCTTAAAACTAATCAATGTAGGGGTGCCTAGGTGGCTCAGTTGGTTAAGCATCTGACTTAAGTTCAGGTCATGATCTCATGGTTTGTGAATTCAAGTCCCATGTCGGGTTCTTGCTGACAGCTAATAGCCTGGAGCCTGAAGGCTTAGGATTCTGTGTCTCCCTCCCTGTCTATCCCTACCCTGTTCATGCTCTGTCTCTCTCTCTCAAAAATAAATACACATTAAAAAAATTAACCTTTCAAGTTTTTATTTAAATTCTAGTTAGTTAACATATAGTGTAATATTAGTTTCAGGAGAATCTAATGACTCATCACTTACATACAACACCCAGTGATCTGGGTCTGTATGTAACCTAATCACACTGTCGTATAAATGATGTATAAGTGATGTGTAAGATTCCCAGGGCAGGGGTGCTTATGATAATACATTAAATGGAAAAAGATGGAGTCAAAACACATATGGAAATGACAGTTTGATTAAAAATCCTTATTTCACAGATGAGAAGCGATTTGCTCTGAATCCTCAAGGTTCCAACTTCTAGCCTCCATGATTCCTTGAGTGGTAAAATTCCCACCTTCCCCATTCGTTCCCTGCTTTCCAGTTCCCCTTCACATTTATATCTACCACAGGGGAAAGCAAAACACCCCCAAACCCTTGTGTTAACCTTTTAAAGGTAAAGTGAGAGGCCCAGGACGGTGTAGATTCAAGCTAGGCATCACCAACTGAACACTAGAGTCACGGGGCTCTAAACTCAGTGCTGGTAGAACTAATTTTTAAGAGGAGCCAGAAATTACTATTTTAATGTAAAACTTTCTGATTCGGTAAAACACAGTTTAGGCCTATCCTTTACCAGTTGCCAACCTTTGGTGTGTGTAGCCAGACACCCGGCCTGTGGCTTCACAATTCAGATCATCAGAGAGAGAGGACTCCAGGAGACCAGAGCGGGAAGTACTTACTTGACGGAGAGGGAGAAGTCCCCAGGGGCACTCTCACTCTCTCGGATAAGAAAGGCCCCATCATGCCGCTGTTTGCTAAGCATTTCTTCTGCTTTGGCTCTGGGGATTTTGCCAAAAAACCACCTAAGGAAGGAAGACAAGCCAGTCAACATCTGCTTCCCCACAAAGAAACGGGATATCCAGCCTCCGAAATGTGAGTAACAGAACACTCCTTGCCAAAGGAAGGGGCCTCCCTCTTTACCCTCTAGTGTCAACATGCCCCACAAAGCCATTCAAGTCAGCTACTCCCTTGAGAGATGGACCATCTCCCTTCAAATGACTGTTCCCTACCCTACTCTCCAGAAAGTGACTCATAAGGCATGATCATGGGTCACTCTTCCTATAGAGGAAGACACTTAAAGATGGGCCTCCCGGGCCAAAGCCCACTGGGCTCCCTACTGACTCATCAGCAGGGCACTGGGGAAAGCCCGGGTCTGTCAATATGAAGCACGGAAGAACCACATAAGGAGAGACAGGCCTCTACTTGCAGCCATTTGCCAAGGTCACGGTTTTGCTACAGTGGGATTAAGGGAAATGGAGGTAGGAAACCGGAAGGCCCAGAAACTCGAGACAGGGCTACTTCTTGTAATGGCCCAAGGCAAAGAGAGTCAGGCTCTGAGAGAGCAGCCTCTGCTATCACAAAGGCTGGCACTCCTCTCGAGGCCCCGCTCTCTGCCATCACTGCTCAGAGTCGGCCTCTAGGAACCATCAGGAACTTTATAATTTATCCTATGCAGAGGCAGCTAGTGGCAAAATTCAGCTTTTCATTTGGAGGTTACAGATTCTTCTGCTCTCAATGCTAATTCACCTTGGCCACAAGAAAAAGTGGGTGAATTCATGCAAAACTATGGGAGTATCTGGCCTGTGGAGGAGGAGGAGGAGGAGGAGGAGGAGGAGGAGGAGGAGGAGGAGGAGGAGGAGGAGGAGGAGGACGACCACCGGTGAAAAGAGCTTAAAGTCATAGCTGCCTATTTCACACGAAAACCATTACTAATTAGGATGAGTGAACTGTGAAAACAATACTCTCTTTTCAAATTTGTCTTTAACGTGTTATTATTTTAAAAAGCAATGATAGGGGGGGCTGGGTGGCTCAATCAGTTAAGCATCCAACTCCTGATTCTGGCTAAGGTCATGGATCTCACAGTTTGGGAGATCAAGCGCCATGCTGACAGTGTGGAGGTGTGGAGCCTACTTGGGATATTCTCTCTCTCTCTCTCTCTCTCTCTCTCTCTCTGCCCCTCCCTGGCTCGCTTTCTCTCTCAAAATAAACACACATTTAAAAAAATAAAAGCAATGGTATTACTTAGAGCTAATAAAGATCTATCTGCTTCATCAGACTCTTTACATGGTACTTTGGAAGTCTGTTTATATATACAAGCTGTAATAACAAAGGTACCAAAAAGTCCGTTAAACTAATAAATCTAACTTCTACCTTACAAGTACGGAATCTCTAAAGTAACATACTAAAAAAATTTTTTTAATGTTTTTATTTATTTTTGAGACAGAGAGGGACAGAGCATGAGCAGGGGAGGGGCAGAGAGAGAGGAAGACACAGAATCCGAAGCAGGCTCCAGGCTCTGAGCTGTCAGCACAGAGCCCGACGCAGGGCTCAAACTCACGGACTGTGAGAACATGACCCGAGCTGAAGTCAGACGTTTAACCTACTGAGCCACCCAGGCGCCCCTCTGAAGTAACATACTATACTGATATTCAAACAGAGTGAGCTGCTAGGGAAGATATGTTCAGAAGCTGCTATTAGCTGGATTCACCTTTAAACACTCCTAAACCTACCTTCCTGTGTCTTCCTCATGTTGAGTACTATAATGCCAGGTTGCTGAGGAGCTGCTACAAGCTAGCTTCTGGCTCCTACAAGTAACTCAAGGGTAAGTCCCCCAGGCCTGGAAGTCAGGCCGCACGAGAGACGTCACATATTAATACAACAGAATGATCTCCAACTATGAAAGGGCAGCTGACTGTACTGAGACCATTAACACATTTTCTATTTCAATCTCTAGTGCTTTCAAATGTGGGATGCACTTGCAGGCAGTAAGCATCTGACTCGGGGCTGGGGGGGGGGTGTCACTCAACAGCCACTCTCTCTTCCTCCTAATCCCCCACATCTTCCCACCAAGCAGATATTGTCCCTTCTCCTCCCGTTTTAAAGTATAAATAATATGAATTTTAAAATAGCATAGATATTCGTCGAGTAAAAATAAAAAGCAAGACTTCCCTCAAAGTCCCCACAGCAGCAACTGTCAGCAGTTATGGGGGGTCGATTTTAGACCCTTGCTTCCGACGCACAAATTCGTAGATCTGGCCAGTGTTTTCCTGCCCCAGCTTAAAACTAACTCAGTTTTGTTTTCAGTTAAAAAAGATAAACTTGGGCCACCTGGGTGGCTCAGTCGGTTGAGCGTCCAACTTCGGCTCAGGTCATGATCTCGTAGTTGACGAGTTCGAGCCCCACATCAGGCTCTGTGCTGACAGCTCAGAGCCTGGAGCCTGTTTCAGATTCTGTGTCTCCTTCTCTCTCTGACCCTCCCCCATTCATGCTCTGTCTCTGTCTCAAAAACAACTAAACGGGGGCACCTGGATGGCTCAGTTGGTTAAGCGTCCGACTTCAGCTCAGGTCACGATCTCGCGGTCCGTGAGTTCGAGCCCCGTGTTGGGCTCTGGGCTGATGGCTCGGAGCCTGGAGCCTGCTTCCAATTCTGTGTCTCCCTCTCTCTCTACCCCTCCCCTGTTCATGCTCTGTCTCTCTCTCTCTCTCTCTCAAAAATAAATAAATGTTAAAAAAAAAAGAATTTAAAAAAAAAGGATAAACTGTAGTGAAATAAAGTACTCTGTATTGGGATTTTTACAAAGTAAACACACTCATTATAAGCACCCAGATAGAAAAACAGAAAATTAGCTGGAGACCATTTTACACTTCTTTTGTATCTGCTTCCGTTTTTACTAAACTAAGTCTCTCTCTGTCTCCCCAGTTACGACATTTAAATAGTGACACGTATATGTAACAACATGACTATGGTCACAATCTTTTAAATCTTTCAAAGTTGGGTTTATACTCTGACACAAATAGCAAAGGAGAAAGCTAACAAGAGGAAGTGGCTCATGTCCAATTTAATTCTTTACTATACCCCACAGGCTCCCATCCACATGCACTCAGTGTGAAAAGCATAGATCTGGATCCACCCCCAGTATGTACACAACCCGTGTTGCAACACTTCTGCCACCAATCACTTGGTAGTCTGTTTAATTTGTTAACCTGAATGCTGTATTAGAACGTACTCCATTTGAAACTTCCCTCCTCCTAACAAAAACTAAAGGTAGGGGGACAACAGGAAGGAGGGGAGAGGGAAGGGGGGCTTAATCCCCTGTGCTCTCCCACAGCTATGGGAGCGACGTGGACCCTGTACCTATGGATGACCAGTCAGAGCAGTCCTGAACAGAATACGTGTCCATGAGGCCAACTGCTGCAAAGACCCATGGCCACAGTCTGTTCAGTAATATGGTTTCCTTGTTCTGAGCCTGCAGTGGAGAAGCACTGCCCGCATTTCAGCCAGAGGCTGCAAAGACCACCACCATGGAGGCTGTCCTGGATGCTTCCCGACAGATTATTATTCCAGAGTTCTTTAGGGTCCTTGAAAAGGGACAAGGCAGGATAGGGACTCTTCCTCAAGGGCTAAACCATCAACTGCGCAATGGGGCAGTAACTTGTACCTTCTGAGGAAGGAGGCCTTTCTTGTGTTTTCCCAACAGTTGGATTCGAAACGCCTACATTACCTCCAACAATTTGAAGAAAAACAAGGATTTAGAGCCACTGGCATTTTATTTAATATAAAAGTTGCAGTATGATATTCTGCTGAATTCCCTTTCAGCACGGAAATATGGAAATGAAAAGGAACTGAAGTTTACTTTGTTATGACTGGATTGAATGCAGGAGCCAGCAAATTAAAATTATGGCCCTCAGCCCAAATATGCCCAGTTTTTATATGGCCCACAATCTAAGACTTTGACAAATTTTTAAAGGGTTATTTAAAAAAAATTCGAAATATGTGACATGGCAGATATCGCAAACAGTTCTCAAAGTCTACAATATTTATCATCTCGTCCTTTACACAGAGTGTAGCCAACCTTTGATCTATTTTGAGGATAACTGAAAGAACAGATGTGTACAGACTACCTGGCTTATACGGACCGAGGGAGCTCCCACTGTGTGATCTAAGGAGTCCCCCCCACTCCCGGTAACCACTACCCAACTGGTTTTCCCCATGGAGTGCATCCCATGATGCTGTCCATGGAAAGTTCACACAGCCCCCAAAGCAAATACTGACACTAAATGGTTACAAGGATGCAAAGCTGTCCTTAGTATACCTTCCAGGACATCTGTACTAGTCTTGTGTTCATCTTCTGGAGTTTTTTGGTCGTTACCATTTGTGCCTATGTTTTAGTGACCTGGGCATGGCTGTTCGTAAACCCCTGATCTAATATTATGGGGACTTCAAATAAGGAGTATTAGTAATCCACTGACAGGGGTCCAGGAATCTCTTCCACAGACACCTTTGGAAGTATTTTTTTTTTTTTAATGCCTACTCAAAAAAAAAAAAAAGGCTAGCATTTGGCTCTTATTTATTTGAGACAGAGACAGAGAGAGGAAGTGCACGTGTGGAAGGGCCAGAGAGAGAGAGAGAGAGAGAGAGAGAGAGAGAGAGAAGTGAGGTTCACCTGGGGCTTGTGTTTTTACCCAGAGCAGGGCACAAGCTCACCCGATGTGGGACTCAAACTCACCAACTGTGAGATCATGACCTGAGCCAAAGTCAGATGCTTAAAGACTGAGCCACCCAGGCGCCCAGCATTTGGCTTGTACTTGACTGCCAGTGGTGGTCACCTCTGAAAGGGGTATGTGTGTAGAGAGAAACTCATGTACTCTAGAGTTTCCTACAATGTCTTTTATAATGAGAACTAAATTTATAAGTTACTGAAATTATAGCAGTGAAATAAAAATAGCTTCCCTAATTTCTAGGATAAAGAGAAATGAACTAGATGATCTTAAGGGCCCCTTCGGGCTCTGTGACACCGAGCCGGGTGGGTGATTAGATGGGGTAAGATCTTCGCTCTAGTGCTTGGGAGAGGAAAGAAATGACGGGCACCCATGAGAGCAGTGACAGTGAAGGAGAGGGACAGTTGGGCTGCTATTCAAGGTGGGTCCAATCATCTAAAGGGCTTCTTATCATTCTGTGTTAACCGAAGTAGACACAACTGACTCCTCCCTCGTGTCTCAATGGCACGCTAGTCTGAGTACGAAGCCTCAATTCCCACCGATGTACAAGGAATGGAAGAGACTGCTTCTGAGGGAGGAGCAGGGCCAGTGAAGGAGATGGTGGGTGACGGTGGGAAGGCTGTGGTCTATATGGGCTCCCAGGGTCCCACCATGTCACCTACTAGTATAAACTGGGTGGGGGAGGGGAGGTTCCTAGGGAGAAAAAGAGAAAAAAATTCACTGCTCTCAAGAGCCTGGAGTAGGGAGATTATTTTGTTTTCTCTAATGCAGGAACACTGAGTGGTAGGCAAGGGTAGTGATACTAAGCATTTTCTGAAAACCTATTATACTGCCAAGCATTGTGCTCTGGGGATACAAAGATTATTAAGATAAAGTCCTACAGGGTAATCAAATGTATCAACAAGACCCTGTGGTAAGTACCCTTTCTAAAACTCAAAACATGTAGAATTAGAAAACACTTCTGGCCCCAGGGGTTTTGTGAAAAAGAATCCTGGAGTGGCATTACTGTTTTTTTATTATTTGAAGATCACAGACAGTATCAATCCAAAATGTGTACTATTATTATGTAATAGTATATAAACTACTGTTTCAAAAATGAAACAATTGCTTCATTAAAGATAACCAGCAACTATTATCAGTCTAAAACATACTACTATTGAGTATTATCATTACATACTATTAACATGCAAAATCAACATGCTTTGTTAATTTTCTGGGAAGATAAAAAATACGACTATTATCTCTAGGATCTCAATTTTAAAAACATTCTTTGAAATGAGCAGATGGGTCATTCCCATTCCAAGATGGGACCCTTGGAAGACTAGCAGAGCCCAACTTACGGATGTGGTTTCATTTCTATGTAATTCTTGGGAATGAAGCCATCTTTCCCGTTGAGCTCTGCTTTGTACCAGTTCTGATCACATTCTTCATTTAAAACCTGAAAAGAAAGAAAACAAGGGGGAAAAAAGATCAATCATTTCCTTTTCTTTTTTTTTCCTCCTTATCATTCTTAAAAAGGCAGCCACTAAGACAATGCATGTTGCCATTTAGGTTTGTTTGTATAAGGTGTTATTTGAAGTATGATCAGTTACATGGACGTAAAACTTCACGTAAATTCAGAAAACCAACGTTATTGCCACCTCTTATATATTCTAGTTAAAAAAAAAAAAAGAAACGGTCTCTGAAAATGAGAGTCTGGGGCCCCCAAACATCTAGCATTAAGCCTTAGATGCAGATGGGAGAATGAGAGGGGAAAGTACCAGTTTGGGAAAGGAGATTCTGGACAACAGCAGGCATTGATGCTGGAGAATGAAGGGAGCCCTACAGGGATGCTCTCTAAGAAAGCAGGCAGAACAGCAGAATGGAGAAGCAGCAGCAAAGAACTTCAAGACTTCTCTAGAACCCATCTCCAGAATCACAGATCCAATCCCAGGTCAGCCACCAAACAGGTGTGTCATGTACGTACATCCTTGTGTCCTCATATATGAATCGTTTTTTAATGAAAAAGCACAGCAAATCCCACTTCACTCACCCTCAAGGCCACAATGCGTTTGAGTTAGAAAATGCTGGAAGCACACCACCCAGCCCAATTCAGGGGGAAGATCCAGAGCCCATAAAACCGAAACACGGCATTTAGAGAATGACTGAAAACATCCTCTACAAATGTGACATGACTACCCAAGGTTATGAGCTAGTGAATCACACATTGATTTTCAGATCCCAAACTGTTCCTTGAGAGTTTACATGGATAGGCTGGACCATGATACTGCATGACAGTATAAGGAGCAGAAGAGAACAGATAGAGTATAAAAGCCACCTCTGAATTCTAGATTTCTAACAAAAGGTAAAGAGCAGAAGGCATTTTAATGACTTAAAAGAGAAAATAGAAACATGAACCCAACTCCAAAATGCTGAACACAAGAAAAGGTAGATGGACCAGCAGAGTGGCAGTTAGTCTATACTATACAACAAAGTTCTGTAAAGAAATTTTTTTTAATTAAAAAAATGTTTTTTAAAGTTTATTTTTTCTTTAAGTAATCTCTATATCCAATGTGGGGTTTTAACTCGTAACTGCAATATCAAGAGTCACATGCTCTTTTTAAAAAAAAAAAAAAATTTTTTTTTAACATTTATTTTTGAGACAGAGAGAGACAGAGCATGAA